>NW_028301554.1:7807500-8047500 GCF_042242905.1 Orbicella faveolata
CGTTCATTTTTTGTAAGGTAGGAGGGGGGGGGGCTGGTGGGATTTGGGGGGGGGCCCATGCGAAAAAAAATGGCTTTCGAGGGGGGGCCATCCCAAAAAAATAAGGGAAAAAGGGGGGGTCACGTGAAATATTTTAGTAAAACTTTAAAATGGCATGATGTTTGAATAACAAAAAAATTGCTATAGAATAAACATAGAAGGCAGGATACAAATTTATTACAAACTTTCCTTCTGCTTTAAAAAAACGTTTGGTGACAAAAAGCATTTGTAGCTACTGAAAAGAAGTATTTAACACTGTTATTTTCGAATGCAACTTTCACTGGCACTCATCTTCATCTCCGCTGTCGTCGAGTTCTTCGTCGCCGCTTGTGCTGCTATGGGAGTCTCTTTCACCAATGCTGCAAGAAGCAGCAATGCTTTCCGTCAGAGTGTACTCTTCAGGGTACATGAAGGTGTAAACATAATCTCTAACTTCCCGCTCAAGGTTGGTGGTGATTCTGCTTCTTGCAGCATTGGTCAAATAAGTTCCTTCCAAGAGCGGTGCGATGTATGGCCCATCTCTTCTAAGTATCGACGTGGCAACATCCTCAACTTTAAGACACTCTTCCGGGACGGCCGTTCTAGGAGGGTACACAAGGCATTGTGGAAGATCATTTCCTAGCGGGTTTCCAACACAGATTCCATAAACTCGTTGGACGTTGTTTTCAGTCCGCTTCCTCTTTCTTTCATTTGACTTTCTGCGGTTTTCTTTTTTCCTTCTCCTTATGTTGATGTGCTGTTTGAGTATGCCTTTGAATATGCTGTTATAATTGTTCTTCTTATTTTCTAGTGCTTCCATGTCCTGCGTGACCTTCGTCAACTTAGTTTCTGTACATTTGATCTGTTTTACATTAAATCTGTAGGCAAATTCTTCGTCCTGCTTTAAAGCAAGCCCATTGGACTGAAAGAGTGTGGAATCGTGTTCCTTTACATCTTTCAATATGACATTCAACTTTTCCACCATTGCTCTGTGCTCTTTGATGGAGAAGTTCAGTTTTCTTCCATCACTGGGCTTCAACTGGTACCCTTGCATGAAAAACTCAGTCGCCCTTTCTGAACAGCCATCCGCACTTAGAAAGATTGCTTCTTTTGCTTGTAAGATGTCAAACTGCCTGGATTGTTCAGCTGTAAACCTTTTCTTAAATGACTCGTCGCTTTCGCCATTATTGCGCATTTTGGAATGAGTCTCTTTCATGATGCTCATGTAGTAATGCGCTCTTTCCCCGATTGGATTAACAATATAAAGAAGAAAGAGCATGGAAGTGGCAGGCTGGTTTTATCTGACCCAGAGAGCGTTGCTCTATTTGCAGATAAGTTTATTGTCAAATCGAAGTTTGTGGTGGATTATCTTCAGCATCTTGAAGTGCTGGAATTTAAAAGGAAAAAGAGAGCAGAAGAATAGGCAAAGTTAAGTAGGGAGGAGGACTATCCTTGGACTGAGTTGTGCGAAGATCTAACCAAGCTTAAAAAGCTACGTGTTCCAGAACTAAACAAGTACTCAAACCACCACGGGCTGAAGCAGCAAGAGTGAGAAAGTAAAGGCAATTGTAAGACATTCATGCTTGTAGCAGAAGAGTCCTCTCAGAGCTGGCCAACCAACACTGAGAAATGCCAGGACATTGACATAAAATGACAACAGGACAAGTGCTGACAGCAGTGAAAGGGATGAAAGTGACAATGATGAGTATGACAGTGATGCCATTGACTCTGGGGGAGAAGATGACTCAAGTGACGTCATTCTTGCATTCATCAATTCAGATGAGGAAGATGCCAATGAGAGGCCAAATGCCACACGCTCAGGGTGAGCCATAACTAGGAGATCCGAAATTGACTTCTCTTTCTTTTGATTTGTTTTTTAAACAACAGCTCTCTGTCGTATAGAGATCGTAAATATTGTCTTCATAGTGAGCACAATAACGTGAAGTAGGGGGATAATAGAGAAATATTAAAAAAGTTGAAATCTAAATATTTTTTGTTCAATTCTTTTTTTTGGAGGGGGGGTCATCCCAAAAAACGACCGCTGTAAGGGGGGGCTATGTGAAAAAATTGGTAAGCTGAGGGGAGGGGGGTCATGCGATTTTTAAATGGTACTTCCCAAATCCCACCAGCCCCCCCCCCCCCTCCCTCATAAAAAATGAACGGTCCCCCAGATCTGCTAAAAGACCAGCTTATTGCCACGAGCGATTTCGCGTGTAAAATTGGAGAGTTTTGTAGATATGCCACTTTGGCGGTTACATTTGCTGTCCTGGCCGGACTTGCCTTTGATCGTTACATTCATATTGTTCATCCTGAGAGCTCGAACAGTCACTTGGAAACATAGTCGAAACGTAATTGCATTGTCATGGACTTACAGTCTACTGTGTTCAGCTCCATTTTTGTACAGCATAACAAGTGAAGTTGGAGTGGACGACGAAGCCTTGGAAAAAATTTCAAGCTGCTACGATATGCCTGGCCCGCCTTCACGTATTTCGTGGTCTGTGTTTCTTTTGTTTTCATTTGTAGTTCCCTTGGTTTTTATGGCAGTCGTGTACGGTAAAGTTGTGAGTGTTTTATGGAGTCGCGCTCGTAGAAAGATGATAAACAAACAGACGGCGAAGACCAAGATGTTAGCTGTAAAGATGATGGTGGTAATTGTCCTTACATATCTTGTTACGTGGGGACCCGAGCTTGTTATGAAAACCATGGAGGTTTTTTATTTTGAAGAAGACGCCTTTAAAAAGGTTGAGAACGAAGAAGAGGAAGTGGCCGAACTCGACAACGGTCCATTGATGTTTGTACTGGAGGCAACATTTGAAGCATTGTCATTAGCGAGTTCAGTTTTAAATCCTCTGATATTTGGCTATTATAATGGAAGCTTTAGAGGCGAGATAAAGAACATCTTTTTGGGAATGAAAAGAGCAAAATGCGGTTTTAAAAAACGTACACAAAGTATAGGCCCTCGGGTCCCAAAAATTCATGTTTCCAGCAGGAAACGAACGAACCTTACAAACTAAAGCACCTGACGAGCTTTTGTATTGTTACACTGAACACAGAGCTTATGAAAGCAAATCAGCGTCTACCAACTTTTTTTCGCTGTAAAATCTTTTCCGTTCAGTTTTATTTCTTTTTTCAGTTTCCTTGTTAGCGAATTCAGTGCACTTTTGACACATAATAAACTGTGTTGACATTATTTGAATAAACTATGTGAACAGTAAATGTGAATTTAAAGAAACATTGACAATCTTTGGCAGTACAATTGGTAAAGCTAAAATTATTTATCGTTTTACGACTGCGTAGATAATCTATTTGAGATAATCTGTGGCATATCTGGGAGTTTCCAACCGTATTTTCATTGTCTGGGAATTAATTTTTCTTCTTTCCAATTGCTTAAAATGGAAAATTAACTGCGATGATCATTCTTCACTTTCATCTACAACCGCAGTTCATATATGAATTATTTCATATAAACTTCACATCATTTCACTCCTCACGGGAAGATATGAGCTCGACTAATTGACCTCGCTCCCAATGTGTGGCTTCATAGCTCAGTTGGTAGAGCATCGCACCGGCATCGCGGAGGTCACGGGTTCGAACCCCGTTGAAGCCCTGATTTTTTTTTTCAGGCTTCTTCTTTCCAATTGCTTAAATTGGAAAATTAACTGCGATGATCATTCTTCACTTTCATCTACAACCGCAGTTCATATATGAATTATTTCATATAAACTTCACATCAATTTTAATTTTAATTAGAATAACACAAAGCCGAGGAAACATATTGCAATAAACAATCAGAACCGAATTGGGCGACACGAAGTCTTATTACCAATTAATCATAAAAATTATAATTTTCGAGAAAAGAAGAAAAGTCAAGTTATGAAAGAAAGGGAAAATTTGCATTAAAATACCTACAAAAGAGATCTAAACATCAGGCCATCGCGCCTCCTACCGGCAATTAGGCGCCAAAAAACACAAAAGCAAGCGTCATTGTCATTTTTCTGTTATTGCTTCAGTATTATCACTTTTAGCATTCCCACGTTTTAAATTTATATATGTTATATATATGCTAATTTCACTTGAAGATGACGTTGAAGGTCGAAACGTCGCCCAATTTTCATCAGTAGTTTCACTGTTTTCGTCAAATGTCAAGCTGGAATTGGAAAGTCAAGCCATCTACAGTTGCCTCTATTACTCGTGGAATACACCTTTTTACCAAGCAGCTGGTTAAAACGATTCCCGTTGAAAAACCAAACCACATTTTGCCTTTTACAAAAGCTTCTGTCCCATTTGAAAGATCTCCAAGCAGAATTTTCTTTTTAATATTTCAAAACAATTTTCGTAGACTTTCAGTGCACCGTGTATATTGGTGTAGATAATACGTTTGGAAAGTTGTATCTTGAAGCAAGCGTTTCTACGGTGATTGAAAAGGAAGCCTAATTAATCATGGATTGGAACTCCACAGACGACGAAAATCTTCCTGATTTCGACGATTTCGAATTCGGATCCAGTCCTGACAACATCTCTCGTGCACGTTTTGCAATCGTTGGGTTTTTGATAATTTGTGGAATTTTCGAAAGTGCCATGATTTGTTGGATACTGGTACGTAAGAAAAAGTACTTGAGGAGCTTTGCCAATTTTCATTTACTAAATTTAGCCATTACAGACATTATATTTCGGATTTTGGCCGTTCCAGATCTGCTAAAAGACCAGCTTATTGCCACGAGCGATTTCGCGTGTAAAATTGGAGAGTTTTGTAGATATGCCACTTTGGCGGTTACATTTGCTGTTCTGGCCGGACTTGCCTTTGATCGTTACATTCATATTGTTCATCCCTTTAGAGCTCGAACAGTCACTTGGAAACATAGTCGAAACGTAATTGCATTGTCATGGACTTACAGTCTACTGTGTTCAGCTCCATTTTTGTACAGCATAACAAGTGAAGTTGGAGTGGACGACGAAGCCTTGGAAAAAATTTCAAGCTGCTACGATATGCCTGGCCTGCCTTCACGTATTTCGTGGTCTGTGTTTCTTTTGTTTTCATTTGTAATTCCCTTGGTTTTTATGGCAGTCGTGTACGGTAAAGTTGTGAGTGTTTTATGGAGTCGCGCTCGTAGCAAGACTATAAACAAACAGACGGCGAAGACCAAGATGTTAGCTGTAAAGATGATGGTGGTAATTGTCCTTACATATCTTGTTACGTGGGGACCCGAGCTTGTTATGAAAACCATGGAGGTTTTTTATTTTGAAGAAGACGCCTTTAAAAAGGTTGAGAACGAAGAAGAGGAAGTGGCCGAACTCGACAACGGTCCATTGATGTTTGTACTGGAGGCAACATTTGAAGCATTGTCATTAGCGAGTTCAGTTTTAAATCCTCTGATATTTGGCTATTATAATGGAAGCTTTAGAGGCGAGATAAAGAACATCTTTTTGGGAATGAAAAGAGCAAAATGCGGTTTTAAAAAACGTACACAAAGTATAGGCCCTCGGGTCCCAAAAATTCATGTTTCCAGCAGGAAACGAACGAACCTTACAAACTAAAGCACCTGACGAGCTTTTGTATTGTTACACTGAACACAGAGCTTATGAAAGCAAATCAGCGTCTACCAACTTTTTTTCGCTGTAAAATCTTTTCCGTTCAGTTTTATTTCTTTTTTCAGTTTCCTTGTTAGCGAATTCAGTGCACTTTTGACACATAATAAACTGTGTTGACATTATTTGAATAAACTATGTGAACAGTAAATGTGAATTTAAAGAAACATTGACAATCTTTGGCAGTACAATTGGTAAAGCTAAAATTATTTATCGTTTTACGACTGCGTAGATAATCTATTTGAGATAATCTGTGGCATATCTGGGAGTTTCCAGCCGTATTTTCATTGTCTGGGAATTTTAATTTTAATTAGAATAACACAAAGCCGAGGAAACATATTGCAATAAACAAACAGAACCGAATTGGGCGAGACGAAGTCTTATTACCAATTAATCATAAAAGTTATAATTTCCGAGAAAAGAAGAAAAGCCAAGTTATGAAAGAAAGGGAAAATTTGCATTAAAATACCTACAAGGGAGATGTAAACATCAGGCCATCGCGCCTCCTACCGGCAATTAGGCGCCAAAAAACACAAAAGCAAGTGCACGCACGCACGTAACTACAACTTTGAATGTGACTGGTTGGTTTAAACTACAACTTTGAATGTGATTGGCCTATTGAACTGTCCGATAACAAACTGTCCGATAACAACTTGGCAAGTGAATTAGTGGAAAATAGGAGTTTTTTAAACCAATCAAAATCGAGGAAATTGTAACTTTTATGACTACGTTGGTTAAACTTAAAAAAAATTACAATGTAGCAGAGAATTGGAAAAATTATTTTTAGGAAAACTGAAACAACATGTAATAACGATTTCAAGAGAGGTTAGTATTTATAATCACAATAGGATAATTGCCGCCTGAACTGTCGGATTGAAAAGAAGTAATTTCCTTTTTTAATTTTACGAACTATTTGATTGCTACACTCCTCACATTTTTAACGCTTCGTTAAGTACTTGTTGCGTTGGCTAGTCCTAACACCTTAAAAAATCCGTTATTTCTATTCAACCTTTCTAATCCTAAATTATCTGATTTCTTCAGGTCTAAATAGAGTTGCCAATAACATCGTTTAAAACGTCCCACTAAACGTCCAACTTAAACGTCCAACTCCGGGCCGAATGAACCAAACGGAAGAAATAAAATCGACCCTCTGGCAGTACTCTGAAATACTTCTTGCAATGACTTGTTTCAGTGCTCTCTTCGTTGCGATATAGAGCGGTTGAAGGAAAAACTCAGGACTGGGATTCCAACAACTGTATGAATCGAACTCATTTGTTTCATATTGTTGCATTCAGTACAACTCCAGCATAATTAGGATTTTTTTCTATAATGCTTAAATCTGAATAAATAAACCTTGCACTTTTATTTGTCTCCATTTGTCATTTTTATTTGTCCCCATTTGTCATTTGTCCTGTTTTGTTGGTTTTTTATAAAATGAAGTTTGAATCTCGTTTTGAGTTTCTCAAATAGATCATTACCAAGTTATTTAGTGTAATCTTGTTTTCATGGCGATTTCCTATGATTTAAAATCTTTGCATTGTAGGTTATTTACCTTTTCATTATACCAATGGTAAAACGTAAAAATTCTTCTTGAATTTCACTTAATTGTACAGTTTCCACCTTCCTTCTTAATTTGTTTTTATAGGCAAATCAGCATGTTCCGGGTACGCTTTTAGGTCAACTATAGCGATGCAAAACTGGCTTGATTGTAATAAAAATATAACCAAATTTGTTCACTTCGGAAAAGTGTTTTCTGTTATCATTTTTCACATAAATTCTGTTAAAACGGTGTTTATACGCGATGAATAACGTGAATTCAAGGTGAAGAGGTTGGAAGCAAATAGCCTTGTTTCCAAACTAGTAGCTAGGCGTTTGCATCCTGTTAAGCTCTGACATCATCATTCGGACGCGTGACGTCACCGAGTGTTCTAAATCGTCCCCATGCTCTTTGCGCGTAAGAGCTGCGGGTTTCAGTTGCAAAAAATGGATATGGGGAAATCTACGAGTTGTGCTGGAACCTAGCACTACAGAGCATGAACAAATTCGAGAGGGAATATCAAAAGTTAGAGCAAGGAAACTTACAGTGAGTGGCCACGTAACGTAAACTGCTTGACTGGTATGCCAGGTGTTTTGCTCAAGACATTTTCGCACAAGTAGTCCCACAAAGTGTAAATAAAACCAAATTGGTGAAATTTCTGGCACTGGGTGTGACATTCAAGGAGGAATTGGACAATATCTGGGTGGCGAAAGCGCTAATGAGTTCATGAATTCTACCTTTGTAAATATTTTAGTTTTTAAATCCGCGTCGCGCAAAAAATATTCAATATATTGGGCTCAAAATCCTTAGGACAGTTAATTGTGCTCTGCCCTTTCAATTTTCAGAGCCGATATTTTTGTAGCTTGATCACTAACTGAATTACTTATGCTATTGAGGCAAATATTGTAAACAAAGATCCCCTATAATGCAAGTTAAAATAACGGCTCTAAAATTTGAATTAAACAAAAGGAAATAGCCAAAGTTCGTTTGGTCATTTGGTTGAATCTCTTTCGGTGTTTGGTCTCTTTGTATAAGATAGGCTTAACTTGCTTTTCAACGAGAAACATTGTTTGTAGGTTGAAGTTCAAGAAGATTGAGTCATGTTCCTGTGTTCTGTGAATCATTTGCGAAATGTACTTTTACTTTCCCTTATGTATTATCACAAGAGATTAGGATTCTAGATCTCTTGGTTTTTAATTTACTAGTTTTACATTCTGTCATGTAAGTGATAAATGAATAGTTTAAATGACTAGCTTAATCATAAAAATTACAATTTCTGTGATTGTGATTGGCTTAAAAAACTCCTATTTTCCACTAATTCACTTGCCAAAATGTTATTGGACAGTTTGTTATCGGACAGTTCAATAAGCCAATCACATTCAAAGTTGTAGTTTAAATCAACCAATCACATTCAAAGTTGTAGTTACGTGCGTGCATGCGCGCGCTTGCTTTCGTGTTTTTGGCGCCTAATTGCCGGTAAGAGGCGCGGTGGCGCCGTTTACATCTCCTTTGTAGGTATTTTAATGCAAATTTTCCCTTTCTTTCATAACTTGGCTATTCTTCTTCTCTCGGAAATTGTTATTTTTATGATTAATTGGTAATAAGACTTCGTGTCGTCCAGTTCGGTCTGTAGTCATACTCGTGATAAACAAAACGGACTCCCGTTGCGCGGTCGTCCGATTTTGTTATCACTCTTATGATAACCGACCGAATTGGACTCCACTCAGTCCTATTACCATTACTTATAACCTTCTAACCCTAGCCGAGTAAATGTACATTGAGTTTTAGAGCTCTGACAAGAAGTCGTATTCGTGTTAAATTCATTTAAAACTGATATACGCTTTGTTGTAGTATTTAGAGTAAATATACTCCAGTTCATGTTTTTTTCTGCGGTCTTAATTGTACTTATTGAGCAAGTAATGTTTTCCAAAAGTTTCGTTATAAGGCAGTTTTAAAGTGGCTTTTTTCATGCATGAAAAGGCTCTAAAGAGTTAACTCATGGTCAGCAAAAAAACGTTGTTAGTTTTGTTAATCCATGTAGCTGTTCATTTGTGTTGTGCAGTTCAAACTGTGGATATGTTTGTACATGTTTAATTAATTGATAGCTGAGAATTTGGCAAACATTCTAAATACCAGGAATGAATGACGTGTTTTAAACTGAATGTTGAGATCTGAGATCTGCAGATCTTTCCGATGCCTGAGAACTGGGCTAACATTTTAAAGGAGTTCAGTCACGCTATTGAGTTATTTTGGCCACGTACAAAATTATCTTAAAAATTGAAGAAACCTGAAAATAATAGTTTACAAACTGCATTGTTTGTGGCGTTCTTCTTCGCCAGAAACGACATCTGAAGAACTTTTCAAATTTTCATCTCTTCAATCCCGGTATAACTGACATTATTTTCAGACTTGCTCTCACACCAATGTTGCTAACCATTGAATATACCGCCGTGGAACATGGAAGTAGTGCTGTTTGCAAGCTTGGCGCGTTTGGAACCTACACAACATTGGCTGTTACATTCACGCTCCTGTTGGGAATTGCTTTTGATCGTTATGTCCACATTGTACATCCTTTAAAAGCTAGATACATCACATGGAAACACAGTCGAAATGCCGTCATTATTTCATGGTTTTACGGAGCATTTTGTTCTTCGCCATTCCTTTACAGCATGAAGTACATAAAGGCTGACTGGAACCTTACGGCTGACACAGAATACGAGCTTTGCCTCTCGACTTTAGGCGTTCCTTTCCAAATCTCTTCAAGTGTTTTTCTTGTTTTTGCTTTCTTAGTCCCTCTGGTTTTAATGGCTGTGGCATACAGCAAGGTTTTAAAAGTGCTCTGGCAGCGATCTCGAAGTAAAGTAATCAATTCAAAAATAGCTAAGCAAAACTTCGTGCTGTGAAAATGATGATTGTAATCGTTGTCGCCTATTTCATAAGTTGGGGACCGAAACTTATTTGGATTTGTCTACAAGCTTTTGAGGTTGTCTCTTTGCAATATCCAATTGATTGGGAAAGCGAGGAAATTTCTTGGGAAGACAACACTAAAGAGGAGAAAAACTACACAATGTTACTCATCATTGATGACATAACAGATCTTTTTACTTTTACAAGTTCAGTTTTAAATCCAGTAATATTTGGTTATTACAACATGTCTTTCAGAGAAGACTTGAAGAAGTGCTGTAATTGCTCAAAATGTGGTCGAAAATCCAAACGGAAAACCGAGGCAGGGAAACAAAATCCCTACGTTTTGGACTCGAGAACGAAAACCACTGAAAATACGGTTTTGGACGACAAAATAAAAACTGCAAAAAGTGACTGTGTTTTGGAGGACAGAGCGCCAATAAGTGTAGACGATGTAGTGACTAAATTGTAACTGGTAAACAAATGTTTCATTTCTGGGAAAAAAAAATAACGTGCTTGAAGAATGTATTGTCAATATGTCAGTTTGTTGGTTGACATATGCAAACTGCCTATTAATTAAACTTTACAATTTGCAATGGTTATCATAGTTATAGAACTGTGGACCGCGGCTATTGATTGCAGCGGTGGCTCCAAGAAACGCAAGCATTGACCGATTTTACAAAACTAAGTGACAAAAAAGAATCGGTTAATTTGCAATACCCTTTTGTAACGAACAAAACCAAATTTTGACATTTTCGACATCATCAAAGCTTAGCTTTGTCAAAAGATCTTGGTTTTGCACATTGAAAGGAGAAAGGTAGACAGCTTGGCCTTGTCACGTAGATTGTCTCTTTGGCCTTGTCACGCATTCTTATTTGGAGTGCGTGACTTGCCATAAAAACGTCTGCGTACGAGACTTGTTGCCTTACATTGATATAAAAAACCTAACAACAGGTAGATTTATGTCAGTTGAAATCATCAACGGGGGAGGAGTGAAAAATTGCTCTTTTTCCCAAGGTGTCAATGTTGAGGTTTGAAACGATATAGAAAAGTTTGATGGATGGATTACAGGGATGTAGCCAGACTAATATTGTTGTAGAAGCAATATCTAATTAGAGAAAACGAGTAAATTAATTCCAAATTCTTACCAAGGCTAGTGCCTCGGTTCGCCTGTTACTATAGCTAGGTCCTGGTTTGAAATAGCGTACCGATGGTGGTTCGCTTTTCCTTGGATAATTTTCAAGATTTTTTGGTGTTCCTAAAAACTTTTCTTTCCCAGATTTATCCCAGGTTATAAAGTTTTGCTTTTCGATAAATTTAAGAAACTTGGCTGAATTTTTTTTTACTACATTTCAGGAAACTCACATTCACATCACATCAGAATTATATAACTTATCTCTTTTGTTTTGATTAGCATTTAAGAAATAGAAAACATGTACCGCGTTTCTATCGAGTTTTAGTAGAATTCCACCTGAACACTGAAGCAAATGCTGCAATCTGATTGGCTGAGTCATTGTACACTATCAGCCATTAGTGTGCAGTGGCTGGAGGTCGTCTTGGTAAAATCGACGTTTTTTCGTTTTCCAAAGATTTGGAGGACAATTTTGATGCAAATGGTAATTAAATTCCTGAAAAGTCGAAACGAAGGACATTTACGGTTTCTTGACTTTTAAAAAGGTTGAAATAATCGAAAAAACTGAAGCGCGCGCACACAACTTCAATTTTAAATGACAATTCAATCCGAACGATCTTTTTCAGGCGCAAAGTTTAATAAATACGTCAAGAAATAACTGGAAACCGTTATTTGCAGTGAATTTTAGTAAGAATTCTACTAAAACAATTAGATTATTCGCTCTCGATTTCTATGAGGTGATAGTTGATTCGGCCTTCGGCCTCATCAACTATCACCTGACAGGAATCTTGAGCTCATAATCTAATTGTTAAATAGAAACACAGAACTAGCACGAGCTGTTGACGTAATGATGGCGCGTGCAGAGAGAATTTACATTTTGATAATCACAGTTAGCAAGTTGTTTTCCTTTTTTTTCTTCGCGGTGTTTTCTAAAAGAAATAGGAAACATGTTCTCCGTGTTTCTATCGAGTTATAGAAACACTCGTGAAAGTTTGGGAGAACTCGAAAAAGCTGTGGAAACACTCGCCTACGGCTCGTGTTCCCACAGCATTTCTCGTTCTCCCAAATTTCCACTCGTGTTTTTATAACTCGTTATAGTTCACCACTAAATTTTCTCCGATTCTTATTGGTTTAAATTGATCACGTTACGCGATAGTGTGTATTCGCGGAGAGACGCCATCATCCCATGGTGCCCGTCCGGGGAAAACACCCGGATGGATAGTACTCGTCCGTGAAAAATTTTCTGTAAACAAGCGATTTTATAAAAAAAAATAAACAATTGAAATTGTATCAAGTGGGTTTTGTTTACTTTCTTTTTTAAATTTTTCATTTGGCTTTGACTGCGTTCATCTAAAAAAGTTGAAAACACTTCAATGTTATTTTTGAACTGGCGCGCGGAAGAAAATTTAGTGGTGAACAATAAAGACAGTAAAGTGTTTATGTCTCGGAACTTACTATCGGTCTGATAGTTGTCCCTTGGAAATTTGATGTTCTTAAAACTAGCATATTTGACCTCGAAGTTTCGCTTCTCGGGCAAATATTTGTTTTAAGAACATCAAATTCCGCGGGGCAACTATCAGCCGATAGTTCCTCGACAGAAAGACTCTATTGTTTAAATAGAAATACGGTACATGTTTACTATTTCTTAATTAACATGGCTTCCCTATTATGTTTGAATCAACAAATTTTTAGAAACGGATTTCACTAAAAAAAGTTAACGTTAAAAAGCAACGACGTTTCGACCGTTCGACGGTCATTTTTAAGTTGACAAGTAAAATTTTTGCATACGCCCAAATATATACAATCGATTATAAGAATGCTAATGAGACCCTGACTTAAAACTCTAAAATATTTACATGAAAACAATACAAGAAATAATTAAGTAAATAGCTTCGCGCCGATCGAGTCACTCTGTCTGTGCAATTTTGGTTGAAGTTTACGAATAAAAAGCATTTCAAAAGTCAAATAGTCGAGTTAACTCTGACATTTTCTTTTGGCAAAATCCTGAAATTGCTTCCAATGGTCTCTGGATCCTTTCCGGGCTCATCTTTTACGTGATTGCCGGGATTGTTGATCACTTATGTTGGTTCTGTCCTCGTGTACCGGTTCACAAGAACCGATACAAAAGACCCAACAATGTTCAACAGCTAAACAAAGGTTCGTAAAGAAAGAAGTACAATGGTTATTCCCGCTGTGTACCGGTACACCAGGACACAACCCTTATGTTCGTCTACACGTTGATGTAGGTGTCGACTCGTGAAGCCGACATAGTCAGCATCGCACAGACCACTCTTTTAATAAGAAACAACGTTTTGTTGATTCACAATTGGAGGTTTATGTTCCTTTGGTCTGAATTGTCCTTTGATCTTCTGACTTGTGTAAACAGGCTGGACAACGGCATCAATCTTTTGGCTGAGATCACCGAGTTGGCGTCTTACCGCATTCGCCGATTTCTGGTCTTTGAACGGTAAGACAATTCTGATGGGAGCATCTTGTTCATCGCATACTTGTTGTTTAAAACACACATTCTCAGTAACTTTCATTTCAATAAAATGTCTGGTGGTGTTCTCTGCGAGGGTCTTGGGAAAATGCAGGCGCATGATGGAAGAACCGCCAATTCGAGGAGAGTTTGAACGCACGGTTTAACATTGTCTTCTGTAGAGAATGTCTATACCTTACGTCAACATGGCTTTGGTAATGCCGTAAAAGCCCAGTATCGGTCGGTTTCACGTAGACCTTCGTATCTAATCAGGGACCATTTCTGATAATCACCATTCCAAGAAAGGGAAGCTTTCCGTTGTCTTCGAGTTCCATTGTGAAGCTGAGTGAGGGGTGGATTTCATTCAGTGTTAACAAGAATTCAGAGGCAGATGAAACATCGGGCATTTTGCTGAGGGTGTCGTAACCCTCGTAGAGAACACCATCAGACATTTTATTGAAATGAAAGTTACTGAAAATGTGTGTTTTAAACAACAAGTATCCGATGAACAAGATGCTCCATCAGAATTGTCTCACCGTTCCAAGACCAGAAATCGGCGAATGCGGTAAGACACCAACTCGGTGATCTCAGTCGAAAGATTGATTCCGTTGTGCAGCCTGTTTACACAAGTCACAACTGATCAAAGGACAATTCAAACCACAGGAACAATTGTGAATCAACAAAACGTTTATTATTAGAAGTGTGGTCTGCGCAATGCAGACCATGTCGGCTTCACGAGTCGACACCTACATCAACGTGTGGAGGAACATAAGCGATCGACAATAGGCAATTATGTAAAGGCCGGGGGGGGGGTACTTTGGGAATTTCTGGGTGGGGATGTGCCGCTGGGACTCTGGAACCCTTGCCCTATACCAGAGCTAGATCAGCTGCATTTTGCTATCCTATACTAGAGTAAACTCCCCAAGTTCCCCCATCTATCGACACTGTTGAGGCTGATTTGTGTAAATTTAAACATGCCGATTTGATTTGTTTATATTTTTGAGTGGAAATTCCTGGTTTCCTTAGTCTAGACTAAATCTTCAACCAACTAGTCAGTTTTGTGAAAAATGATAGCCTTTTCTAGACCCAAACGGGCTGATTTATATACCCTATCCTAGAGTAAACTGCTTGAAAACCACACCCTTCACAGAGGCACATACCTATATAACCATATATGGCAGCGACCCCCTCCCCCCCCTCGGGGAGAGCGTAAAGGATGAGCAGGAAAGGATCCAGAGACCATTGGAAGCAATTTCAGGATTTTGGAAAAATGTCAGAGTAAACTCGACTGTTTGATTTTTGAAATGCTTTTTATTCGTAAACTTCGATCAAAATTGAACAGACAGAGTGACTCGATCCGCGCGAAGCTATGTACTTAATTATTTCTTGTATTGTGTCTATGTACATATTTCAGAGTTTTAGTCAGTGTCTCATTAGCATTCTTATAATCGATTGTATATATTTGGGCGCATGCAAAAATTTTACTTTTCAAGTTAAAAATGACCGTCGAACGGTCGAAACGTCGTTGCTCTTTAACGTTAACTTTTTTAGTGAGATCATTATTATGTGTTCGGCTTAAATTTTCTTGTTTTGTTTTCCTACCTGTATGACATTTGCAAAGTGCAACGAAAACGCTGGACTCGTCTTTGGCAAGTAAACTTACAAACTGAATTTAGGCGCTTATCACGTAAAATTATCGTGAATTTCAATATAACACTTCAAATTGGGCGTGAAATTAAAGCTTTAACATATTCCTTTGTCTTAATGAAGTCCTTTGAACATTTTAGAGCTATTGTTTGTCATTTTTCTGGTATTGCTTAGTATTATCACTTTTAGTATTCCCATGTTTTAAATTTATATATGTTATATATATGCTAATTTCACTTGAAGATGGCGTTGAAGGTCAAAACGTCGCTCAAATTTCATCCGTAGTTTCACTGTTTTCGTCACATGTCAAGCTGACATTGGAAAGTCAAGCTATCTACAGTTGCCTCTATTACTAGTGCAATGCACCTTTTTACCAAGCAGCTGGTTAAAACGATTCCCGTTGAAAAAACAAACCACATTTTGCCTTTTACAAACGCTTCTGTCCGATTTGAAAGATTTCCAAGCAGAATTTTCTTTTTAATATTTCAAAACAGTTTTCGTAGACTTTCAGTGCACCGTGTATATTGGTGTAGATGTTACGTTTGGAAAGTTGTATCTTGAAGCAAGCGTTTTTACGGTGATTGAAAAGGAAGCCTGATTAATCATGGATTGGAACTTCACAGACGACGAAAATTTTCCTGATTTCGACGAAGAGTATTTATTTGAAGAATTCGGATCCACTCCTGATAACATCTCTCGTGCACGTTTTGCAATCGTTGGGATTTTGATAATTTGCGGAATTTTCGAAAATGCCATGATCTGTTGGATACTGGTACGTAAGAAAAAGTACTTGAGGAGCTTTGCCAACTTTCATTTACTAAATTTAGCCATTACAGACATTATATTTCGGATTTTGGCCGTTCCAGATCTGCTAGAAGACCAGCTTATTGCCAGGAGCGATTTCACGTGTAAAATTGGAGAGTTTTGTAGATATGCCACTTTAGCGGTTACATTTGCTGTCCTGGCCGGACTTGCCCTTGATCGTTACATTCATATTGTTCATCCCTTTAGAGCTCGAACAGTCACTTGGAAACATAGTCGAAACGTAATTGCATTGTCATGGACTTACAGTCTACTGTGTTCAGCTCCATTTTTGTACAGCATGACACGTGAAGTTGAAGTGGACGACGAAACCTTGGAAAAAATTTCAAGCTGCTACGATATGCCTGGCCCGCCTTCACGTATATCTTGGTCTGTGTTCCTTTTGTTTTCATTTGTAATTCCCTTGGTTTTTATGGCAGTCGTGTACGGTAAAGTTGTGAGTGTTTTATGGAGTCGCGCTCGTAGAAAGATGATAAACAAACAGAGGGACAAGACCAAGATGTTAGCTGTAAAGATGATGGTGGTAATTGTCCTTACATATCTTGTTACCTGGGGTCCCAGGCTTGTTATGAAAACCATGGAAGTTTTTAATTTTGAAGAAGACAACTTTGAGAGGGCTGAGAGCGAAGAAGAGGAAGTGGCCGAACTCGACAACGGTCCATTGATGTCTCATGTACTGGAGGTAACATTTGATGTATTGTCATTAGCGAGTTCAGTTTTAAATCCTCTGATATTTGGCTATTATAATGGAAGTTTTAGAAGCGAGATAAAGAACATCTTTTTGGGAATGAAAAGAGCAAAATGCTTTAAAAAACGTACACAACGAATAGGCCCTCGGGTCCCAAAAATTCATGTTCCCAGCACGAGCAATGGAACCAACCTGACAAACTACAGCACTTCATGAGCTTTTGTACTGTTACACTGAACACAGAGCTTATGAAAACAAAATTAATCAGCGTCTACGAACTTCTTTTCGCTGTAAAATCTTTTCCGTTTTATTTCTTTTTTCAGTTTTCTTTTTAGCAAATTCGCTGACACATAACAAACTGTGTTGACATTATTTGAATAAACTATGTGAACAGTAAATGTCAAGTTAAAGAAACATTGACAATCTATGGCAGTACAATTAGTAAAGCTAAAATTATTTATCTTTTTACGTCTGCGTAGAAACATATTTTGAGATAATTTGGGGTGTATCTGGGAATTTCAAACTGTATTTTCATTGTCTGGGAATTTTAATGTAGTTTTTAGATTATTATTTAGTAGGATAAAACAAAGCCTGGGAAACATACTGCAATAATCAATCAGAATAGAGATAAAGCTGGTTAAACTAAAAAAAATTACAATGTAGCACAGAATTGGAAAAATCATTTTAAGGAAAACTGAAACAACATGTAATTACGATTTCAAGAGAGGTTAGTATTTATAATCACAATAGGATATTAGTTAATTGCCGCCTGAACTATCGGATCGAAAACAAGTAATTTCCTTCTTTACGAACTATTTGACTGCTACGCTCCTCACACTTTTAACCCAAACCTGAATTATAAACAGTTTCACAAACCTCTGTCATTGAGAACTTGTTGCGTTGGCTAGTCTTAACACCTTAAAAAATCCTTAATTTGTATTCAACCTTTCTAATCCTAAATGATCTCATTTCTCATTTAGGTCTAAATAGGAATCTGTTACAATAGAAACATGAGTTATGTCATAAGCTTTCAATCTACCGATTTGTATTTCTCCATTGGAATACAGCTCTTGAGTTATTTCTAATTTCTCAAAATTTTTGCACGAAACTTCCATTAGTTGTATTGTAAGTAATGGCAGTAGTGTCGTAAATGATATTAGTATTGTAAGTAATGTAAGTACTGTATTGTAGGTAATGTTAGTATTGTAAGAAGTGTCAGTCGTGTAAAAAAAAAACAACAACAACAACAACTGTATAAATCGAACTCATTTGTTTCAATTGTTACGTTCATTACAACTCTAGCACAATCCGCCGTAGGTAAAAAGATGGCGACTGGTACATTTACCCACAATTCTTAGCGCACAGAAACTTAGACAACGCTCATAAAAACGCAAAGAAACGTTCTAAAACCTTCAAACCTAGAATACATAATGTGGCTAGCACAAGGAAAAATACTGCAAAAATATAGCTTTTTTTGTATTTTACGGGCTGTATTAGGCTCGCATGGTATTGTAGTAAAATGTACAGCCGCCATCTTTTTACCTATGGAGGATTAGGGTGTTTTCCTATAATACTTAAATCTGAATAATTAAACCTAGGGCACAGTATTTGGCCCCGTTTGCCATTTGTCATGTTTTGCTGGTTTTTTCATAAAGGGAAGGTACATTTAACTCAATCTTGTTTGAAGTTTCTCAAATACACCATTACCGAGTGTTTTTAGTGTAACCTTGTTGTCATGGTGATATCCTAATCCCGAAACATGTCGATTTGCCTATTAAAATAACTTAAGGTGGAAACTGTAAAATAAAGTGATATTCAAGAGGAATTTGTACATTTTACGATTGATATAAGGGAAGGGCAAATTACTTCAGTACAATGCAAAGATTTTAAATTTTATAATTGCATGCATAGTGCCTTGCAAGGGTACGCTTCTAGGTCAACGGAAGTGATATAAAACTGGCTTGATTGCAATAAAAATATAACGAAATTTGGTTACTACGGAAAAGTGTTTTCTGTTATTTTTTCAAATAAATCGTTCACTTTTTTTAATGTATTTGTTCATTTATTTATTATTTATTTTTAAAATGCTTTGTGTTGTTTTATATGAAGTAAATTGGAAATTGGTATGCGTTCACTAATGCATGCATTAAATTCAAGTGCCTTCTGTTAAAACGGTTTTTATACCGCTGAATAACGTGAATTCAAGGTGAAGAGACTGGAAACAAATAGCTTTTCCAAACTAGTACCTAGGCGTTTGCATCCTGTCAACCCCTGACATCATAATTCGGACGCTTGACGTCACCAAATGATCTAAATCGTTCCCATGCTCTTTTGCGCGCTTAAGATCTGCGGGTTTCAGTTGCAAAAAAAGGATAGCAGGAAATCTACAAGTTTTGCTGGAAACTAGCATTACAGAGCATGAACAAATTCGAGATGGAATATCAAAAGTTAGAGAAAAGAAACTTACAGTGAGTGGCCACGTAACGTAAACTGCTTGACTGGTATGCCAGGTTTCTTCCTTAAGACATTTTCGCACAAGTAGTCACCCAAAGTGTAAATAAAACCAAATTGGTGAAATTTCTGGCACTCTAGGTGTGACATTCAAGGAGGAATTGGACAACATCTGGGTGGGGAAAGCGCTAATGAGCTCATGCATTCTACCTTTGTAAAATTTTTAGTTTTTAAATCCGCGTCGCACAAAAAGTATCCAATATGTTGGGCTCAAAATCCTTGGGACAGTTAATTGTGCTCTGCCATTTCAATTTTCAGAGCTGATATTTTTGTAGCTTGTTCATTAACTGAGTTACTTATGCTATTGAGGCAAATATTGTAAACAAAGATCCCCTTATAACGCAAGTTAAAATAACGGCTCTAAAATTTGAATTCTATTTACAGTTTACAATGGCAGTTAATGCTTAACTAGTAGAAGTTACACGTAGATATAAGATGATAAGATTAATAAATATATACAATGTCAAACACGATAGAAAATAATGACAGTGATAAAGAGCGATATCTAATAAAATATGTGATATAGATATCGCCGGAAAAAAACTTAATCTAAAATAAATTAAATAAAAAGAAATTGTCAAAGTTCATTTGGTCAGTTGGTTCCATCTGTTGCCAGTGTTTGGTCTCTTTGTATCAGATAGGCTTCCCTTGCTTTTCGACGAGAAACATTGTTTGTAGGTTGAAGTTCAAGAAGAGTGAGTCATGTTCTTGTGTTCTGTGAATCATTTGCGAAATGTACTTTTACTTTCCCTTATGTATTATTACAAGAGCTTATGATTCTCTTGGTTTTTAATTTCCTAGTTTTACATTCTGTCATGTGAGTGATAAATGAATAGTTTAAATAACTAGCGTAATCATAAAAATTATATTTTCTGTGATTGTGATTGGTTTAAAAAACTTCTATTTTCCACTAATTCACTTGCCAAGTTGTTATCGGACAGTTTGTTATTGGACAGTTTGTTATCGGACAGTTCAATAAGCCAATCACATTCAAAGTTGCAGTTTAAATCAACCAATCACATTCAAAGTTGTAGTTACGTGCGTGCGCGCGCGCTTGCTTTTGTGTTTTTGGCGCCTAATTGCCGGTAAGAGGCGCGGTGGCGCCGTTTACATCTCCTTTGTAGGTATTTTAATGCCAATTTTCTCTTTCTTTCATAACTTGGCTATTCTTCTTTTCTCGGAAATTGTAATTTTTATGATTAATTGGTAGTAAGACTTCGTGTCGTCCAATTCGGTCTGTAATCATACTCGTGATAAACAAAACGGACTCCCGTTGCGCGGTCGTCCGATTTTGTTATCACTCTTATGATAACCGACCGAATTGGACTCCACTCAGTCCTATTACCATTACTTATAACCTTCTAACCCTAGCCGAGTAAATGTACATTGAGTTTTAGAGCTCTGACAAGAAGTCGTATTCGTGTTAAATTCATTTAAAACTGATATACGCTTTGTTGTAGTATTTAGAGTAAATATACTCCAGTTCATGTTTTTTTCTGCGGTCTTAATTGTACTTATTGAGCAAGTAATGTTTTTCAAAAGTTTCGTTATAAGGCAGTTTTAAAGTGGCTTTTTTCATGCATGAAAAGGCTCTAAAGAGTTAACTCATGGTCAGCAAAAAAACGTTGTTAGTTTTGTTAATCCATGTAGCTGTTCATTTGTGTTGTGCAGTTCAAACTGTGGATATGTTTGTACATGTTTAATTAATTGATAGCTGAGAATTTGGCAAACATTCTAAATACCAGGAATGAATGACGTGTTTTAAACTGAATGTTGAGATCTGAGATCTGCAGATCTTTCCGATGCCTGATAACTGGACTAACATTTTAAAGGAGTTCAGTCACGCTATTGAGTTATTTTTGGCCACATACAAAATTATCTTAAAAATTGAAGAAACCTGAAAATAATAGTTTACAAACTGCATTGTTTGTGGCGTTCTTCTTCGCCAGAAACGACATCTGAAGAACTTTTCAAATTTTCATCTCTTCAATCTCGGTATAACTGACATTATTTTCAGACTTGCTCTCACACCAATGTTGCTAACCATTGAATATACCGCCGTGGAACATGGAAGTGATGCTGTTTGCAAGCTTGGCGCGTTTGGAACCTACACAACATTGGCTGTTACATTCACGCTCCTGTTGGGAATTGCTTTTGATCGCTATGTCCTTATTGTACACCCGTTAAAAGCTAGATACATCACATGGAAACACAGTCGAAATGCCGTCACTATTTCGTGGTTTTACGGAGCATTTTGTTCTTCGCCATTCCTTTACAGCATGACATACATAAAAGATGACTGGAACCTTACGGCTGACACAGAATACGAGCGTTCCTCTCGACTTTAGGCGTTCCTTTCCAAATCTCTTCAAGTGTTTTTCTTGTTTTTGCTTTCTTAGACCCTCTGGTTTTAATGGCTGTGGCATACAGCAAGGTTTTAAAAGTGCTCTGGCGACGATCTCGAAGTAAAGTAATCAATTCAAAAATAGCTGAAGCAAAACTTCGTGCTGTGAAAATGATGATTGTAATCGTTGTCGCCTATTTCATAAGTTGGGGACCGAAACTTATTTGGATTTGTCTACAAGCTTTTGAGGTTGTATCTTTGCAGTATCCGATTGATTGGGAAAGCGAGGAAATTTCTTGGGAAGACAACATTAAAGAGGAGAAAAACTACATAATGTTACTCCTCATTGATGACATAACAGATCTTTTTACTTTTACAAGTTCAATTTTAAATCCAGTAATATTTGGTTATTACAACATGTCTTTCAGAGAAGACTTGAAGAAGTGCTGTAATTGCTCAAAATGTGGTCGAAAATCCAAACGGAAAACCGAGGCAGAGAAACGAAATCCCTGCGTTTTGGACTAGGTGATATGCCTCTGCCTGTTGCTATAGCTACGGTCCTGGTTTGAAATAACGTACCGATGGTGGTTCGCTTTTCCTTGGATAATTTTCAAGATTTTTCGGTGTTCCTAAAAACTTTTCTTTCCCAGATTTATCCCAGGTTATAAAGTTTTGCTTTTCGATAAATTTAAGAAACTTGGCTGAATTTTTTTTTTACTATATTTCAAACTCACATTCACATCACATCAGAATTATATAACTTATCTCTTTTGTTTTGATTAGCATTTAAGAAATAGAAAACATGTACCGCGTTTCTATCGAGTTTTAGTAGAATTCCACCTGTACACTGAAGCAAATGCTGCAATCTGATTGGCTGAGTCATTGCACACTATCAGCCATTAGTGTGCAGTGGCTGGAAGTCGTCTTCGAAAAATCGACGTTTTTTCGTTTTCCAAAGATTTGGAGGACAATTTTGATGCAAATGGTAATTAAAGGAGCTACGTCACGTGAGAAGTCGAAACGAAGGACATTTACGGTTTCTTGACTTTTAAAAAGGTTGAAATAATCGAAAAAACTGAAGCGCGCACACAACTTCAATTTTAAATGACAATTCAATCCGAGCGATCTTTTTCAGGCGCAAAGTTTAATAAATACTTCAAGAAATAACTGGAAACCGTTATTTGCTATTAATTTTAGTAAGAATTCTACTAAAACAATTAGATTATTCGCTCTCGATTCCTATGAGGTGATAGGAATCTTGAGCTCATAATCTAATTGTTAAATAGAAACACAGAACTAGCACGAGTTCTTGGGGTAATGATGCCGCGTGTAGAGAGAATTTACATTTTGATAATCACAGTTAACAAGTTGTTTTCCTTTTTTTTCGTCGCGGTGTTTTCTAAAAGAAATAGGAAGCATGTCCTCCGTGTTTCTATCGAGTTATAGAAACACTCGCGAAAGTTTTGGAGAACTCGAAAAAGCTGTGGAAACACTCGCCTACGGCTCGTGTTCCCACAGCATTTCTCGTTCTCCCAAACTTCCACTCGTGTTTCTATAACTCGTTATAGTTCACCACTAAATTTTCTCCGATTCTTATTGGTTTAAATTGATCACGTTACGCGATAGTGTTTATTCGCGGAGAGACACTATCAGCCCACGGTGCCCGTCCAGGGAAAACACCCGGATGGATAGTACTCGTCCGTGAAAAATTTCTTGTAAACAAGCGATTTTATAAAAAAAAATAAACAATTGAAATTGTATCAAGTGGGTTTTGTTTACTTTCCTTTTTAAATTTTTCATTTCGCTTTGACTGCGTTCATCTAAAAAAGTTGAAAATACTTCCATGTTATTTTTGAACTGGCGCGCGGAAGAAAATTTAGTGGTGAACAATAAAGACAGTAAAGTGTCTATGTCTCGGAACTTACTATCGGTCTGATAGTTGTCCCTTGGAAATTTGATGTTCTTAAAACTAGCATATTTGACCTCGAAGTTTCGCTTCTCGGGCAAATATTTGTTTTAAGAACATCAAATTCCGCGGGGCAACTATCAGCCGATAGTTCCTTGACAGAAAAACTCTATTGTTTAAATAGAAACACGGTACATGTTTACTATTTCTTAATTAACATGTTTCACTATTATGTTAGAATCAACAAATTTTTAGAAACGGATTTCACTAAAAAAAAGTAACGTTAAAAAGCAACGACGTTTCGACCGTTCGACGGTCATTTTTAAGTTGAAAAGTAAAATTTTTGCATGCGCCCAAATATATACAATCGATTATAAGAATGCTAATGAGACCCTGACTTAAAACTCTGAAATATTTACATGAAAACAATACAAGAAATAATTAAGTAAATAGCTTCGCGCGGATCGAGTCACTCGATCTGTTCAATTTTGGTTGAAGTTTACGAATAAAAAGCATTTCAAAAATCAAATAGTCGAGGTAACTCTGACATTTTTTTTGGCAAAATCCTGAAATTGCTTCCAATGGTCTCTGGATCCTTTCCGTGCTCATCCTTTACGTGATTGCTGCGATTGTTGATCACTTATGTTGGTTCTGTCCTCGTGTACCGGTTCACAAGAACCGATACAAAAGACCCAACAATGTTCAACAGCTAAGCAAAGGTTCGTAAAGAAAGAAGTACAATGGTTATTCCCGCTGTGTACCGGTACACCAGGACACAACCCTTATGTTCGTCTACACGTTGATGTAGGTGTCGACTCGTGAAGCCGACATAGTCTGCATCGCACAGACCACACTTTTAATAATAAACAACGTTTTGTTGATTCACAATTGGAGGTTTATGTTCCTTTGGTCTGAATTGTCCTTTGATCTTCTGACTTGTGTAAACAGGCTGGACAACGGCATCAATCTTTTGGCTGAGATCACCGAGTTGGCGTCTTACCGCATTCGCCGATTTCTGGTCTTTGAACGGTAAGACAATTCTGATGGGAGCATCTTGTTCATCGCATACTTGTTGTTTAAAACACACATTCTCAGTAACTTTCATTTCAATAAAATGTCTGGTGGTGTTCTCTGCGAGGGTTTTGGGAAAATGCAGGCGAGCAAAAACCATTTTAAGACGTTCACATTCTTGATGGAAGAACCGCCAATTCGAGGAGAGTTTGAACGCACGGTTTAACATTGTCTTCAGTAGACAATGTCTATACCTTACGTCAGCATGGCTTTGGTAATGCAGTAAAAGCCCAGTATCGGTCGGTTTCACGTAGACCTTCGTATCTAATCAGGGACCATTTCTGATAATCACCATTCCAAGAAAGGGAAGCTTTCCGTTGTCTTCGAGTTCAATTGTGAAGCTGAGTGAGGGGTGGATTTCATTCAGTGTTAACAACAATTCAGAGGCAGATGAAGCATCGGGCATTTTGCTAAGGGTGTCGTAACCCTCGTAGAGAACACCATCAGACATTTTATTGAAATGAAAGTTACTGAGAATGTGTGTTTTAAACAACAAGTATCCGATGAACAAGATGCTCCATCAGAATTGTCTCACCGTTCAAAGACCAGAAATCGGCGAATGCGGTAAGACACCAACTCGGTGATCTCAGTCGAAAGATTGATTCCGTTGTGCAGCTTGTTTACACAAGTCACAACTGATCAAAGGACAATTCAAACCAAAGGAACAATTGTGAATCAACAAAACGTTGTTTATTATTAAAAGTGTGGTCTGCGCGATGCAGACCATGTCGGCTTCACGAGTCGACACCTACATCAACGTGTGGAGGAACATAAGCGATCGACAATCGGCAATTATGTAAAGGCCGGGGGGGGGGTACTTTGGGAATGTCTGGGTGGGGATGTGCCGCTGGGACTCTGGAACCCTTGCCCTATACCAGAGCTAGATCAGCTGAATTTTGCTACCCCATACTAGAGTAAACTCCCCAAGTTCCCCCATCTATCGACACTGTTGAGGCTGATTTGAGTAAATTTAAACTTGCCGATTTGATTTCTTTATATTTTTGAGTGGAAATTCCTGCTTTCCTTAGTCTGGATAAAATCTTCAACCAACTAGTCAGTTTTGTGAAAAATGATAGCCTTTTCTAGACCCAAACGCGCTGATTTATATACCCTATCCTAGAGTAAACTGCTTGAAAACCATACCCTTCACAGCGGCACATACCTATATAGCCCATATATGGCAGTGCCCTCCCCCCCGGAGCGTAAAGGATGAGCACGGAAAGGATCCAGAGACCATTGGAAGTAATTTCAGGATTTTGAAAGAATGTCAGAGTTAACTCGACTGTTTGATTTTTGAAATGCTTTTTATTCGTAAACTTCAACCAAAATTGAACAGACAGAGTGACTCGATCGGCACGAAGCTATTTACTTAATTATTTCTTGTATTGTGTCTATGTACATATTTCAGAGTTTTAGTCAGTGTCCATTAGTATTCTTATAATCGATTGTATATATTTGGGCGCATGCAAAAATTTTACTTTTCAAGTTAAAAATGACCGTCGAACGGTCGAAACGTCGTTGCTTTTTAACGTTAACTTTTTTAGTGAGATCACTATATGTGTTCGGCTTAAATTTTCTTGTTTTGTTTTCCTACTTGTATGACATTTACAAAGTGCAACGAAAACGCTGGACTCGTCTTTGGCAAGTAAACTTACAAACTGAAGTTTAGGCGCTTATCTCGTAAAATTATCATGAATTTCCATATAACACTTCAAATTGGGCGTGAAATTAAAGCTTTAACATATTCCTTTGTCTTAATGAAGTCATTTGAATATTTTAGAGCTATTGTTTGTCATTTTTCTGTTATTGCTTAGTATTATCACTTTTAGTATTCCCATGTTTTAAATTTATATATGTTATATATATGCTAATTTCACTTGAAGATGACGTTGAAGGTCGAAACGTCGCTCAATTTTCATCCGTAGTTTCACTGTTTTCGTCAAATGTCAAGCTGGAATTGCCGGAAAGTCAAGCCATCTACAGTTGCCTCTATTACTCATTGAATACACCTTTTTACCAAGCAGCTGGTTAAAACGATTCCCGTTGAAAAACCAAACCACATTTTGCCTTTTACAAACGCTTCTGTCCGATTTGAAAGATTTCCAAGCAGAATTTTCTTTTTAATATTTCAAAACAGTTTTCGTAGACTTTCAGTGCACCGTGTATATTGGTGTAGATGTTACGTTTGGAAAGTTGTATCTTCAAGCAAGCGTTTTTACGGTGATTGAAAGGGAAGCCTGATTAATCATGGATTGGAACTTCACAGACGACGAAAATCTTCCTGATTTCGACGAAGAGTATTTATTTGAAGAATTCGGATCCACTCCTGACAACATCTCTCGTGCACGTTTTGCAATCATTGGGATTTTGATAATTTGCGGAATTTTCGAAAATGCCATGATTTGTTGGATACTGGTACGTAAGAAAAAGTACTTGAGGAGCTTTGCCAACTTTCATTTACTCAATTTAGCCATTACAGACATTATATTTCGGATTTTGGCCGTTCCAGATCTGCTAGAAGACCAGCTTATTGCCAGGAGCGATTTCGCGTGTAAAATTGGAGAGTTTTGTAGATATGCCACTTTAGCGGTTACATTTGCTGTCCTGGCCGGACTTGCCTTTGATCGTTACATCCATATTGTTCATCCCTTTAGAGCTCGAACAGTCACTTGGAAACATAGTCGAAACGTAATTGCATTGTCATGGACTTACAGTCTACTGTGTTCAGCTCCATTTTTGTACAGCATAACACGTGAAGTTGAAGTGGACGACGAAACCTTGGAAAAAATTTCAAGCTGCTACGATATGCCTGGCCCGCCTTCACGTATTTCTTGGTCTGTGTTTCTTTTGTTTTCATTTGTAATTCCTTTGGTTTTTATGGCAGTCGTGTACGGTAAAGTTGTGAGTGTTTTATGGAGTCGCGCTCGTAGAAAGATGATAAACAAACAGAGGGACAAGACCAAGATGTTAGCTGTAAAGATGATGGTGGTAATTGTCCTTACATATCTTGTTACCTGGGGTCCCAGGCTTGTTATGAAAACCATGGAAGTTTTTAATTTTGAAGAAGACAACTTTGAGAGGGCTGAGAGCGAAGAAGAGGAAGTGGCCGAACTCGACAACGGTCCATTGATATCTCATGTACTGGAGGCAACATTTGATGTATTGTCATTAGCGAGTTCAGTTTTAAATCCTCTGATATTTGGCTATTATAATGGAAGTTTTAGAAGCGAGATAAAGAACATCTTTTTGGGAATGAAAAGAGCAAAATGCTTTAAAAAACGTACACAACGAATAGGCCCTCGGGTCCCAAAAATTCATGTTCCCAGCACGAGCAATGGAACCAACCTGACAAACTACAGCACTTCATGAGCTTTTGTACTGTTACACTGAACACAGAGCTTATGAAAGCAAAATTAATCAGCGTCTACGAACTTCTTTTCGCTGTAAAATCTTTTCCGTTTTATTTCTTTTTTCAGTTTTCTTTTTAGCGAATTCGCTGACACATAACAAACTGTGTTGACATTATTTGAATAAACTATGTGAACAGTAAATGTCAATTTAAAGAAACATTGACAATCTATGGCAGTACAATTAGTAAAGCTAAAATTATTTATCTTTTTACGTCTGCGTATAGAAACATATTTTGAGATAATTTGGGGTGTATCTGGGAATTTCCAGCTGTATTTTCTTTGTCTGGGAATTTTAATGTAGTTTTAGATTATTATTTGGTAGAATAAAACAAAGCCTGGGAAACATACTGCAATAATCAATCAGAATAGAGATAAAGCTGGTTAAACTAAAAAAAATTACAATGTAGCACAGAATTGGAAAAATCATTTTAAGGAAAACTGAAACAACATGTAATTACGATTTCAAGAGAGGTTAGTATTTATAATCACAATAGGATATTAGTTAATTGCCGCCTGAACTATCGGATCGAAAACAAGTAATTTCC
Organism: Orbicella faveolata; assembly: GCF_042242905.1. Taxonomy (NCBI): domain Eukaryota; kingdom Metazoa; phylum Cnidaria; class Anthozoa; order Scleractinia; family Merulinidae; genus Orbicella; species Orbicella faveolata. Next base: position 7,836,101 of record NW_028301554.1, read on the forward strand.
TTCTTTACGAACTATTTGACTGCTACGCTCCTCACACTTTTAACCCAAACCTGAATTATAAACAGTTTCACAAACCTCTGTCATTGAGAACTTGTTGCGTTGGCTAGTCTTAACACCTTAAAAAATCCTTAATTTGTATTCAACCTTTCTAATCCTAAATGATCTCATTTCTCATTTAGGTCTAAATAGGAATCTGTTACAATAGAAACATGAGTTATGTCATAAGCTTTCAATCTACCGATTTGTATTTCTCCATTGGAATACAGCTCTTGAGTTATTTCTAATTTCTCAAAATTTTTGCACGAAACTTCCATTAGTTGTATTGTAAGTAATGGCAGTAGTGTCGTAAATGATATTAGAATTGTAAGTAATGTAAGTACTGTATTGTAGGTAATGTTAGTATTGTAAGAAGTGTCAGTAGTGTAAAAAAAACAACAACAACAACAAATGTATAAATCGAACTCATTTGTTTCAATTGTTACGTTCATTACAACTCTAGCACAATCCGCCGTAGGTAAAAAGATGGCGACTGGTACATTTACCCATAATTCTTAGCGCACAGAAACTTAGACAACGCTCATAAAAACGCAAAGAAACGTTCTAAAACCCTCAAACCTAGAATACACAATGTGGCTAGCACAAGGAAAAATACTGCAAAAATATAGCTTTTTTTGTATTTTACGGGCTGTATTAGGCTCGCATGGTATTGTGGTAAAATGTACAGCCGCCATCTTTTTACCTATGGAGGATTAGGGTGTTTTCCTATAATACTTAAATCTGAATAATTAAACCTAGGGCACAGTATTTGGCCCCGTTTGCCATTTGTCATGTTTTGCTGGTTTTTTCATAAAGGGAAGGTACATTTAACTCAATCTTGTTTGAAGTTTCTCAAATACACCATTACCGAGTGTTTTTAGTGTAACCTTGTTGTCATGGTGATATCCTAATCCCGAAACATGTCGATTTGCCTATTAAAATAACTTAAGGTGGAAACTGTAAAATAAAGTGATATTCAAGAGGAATTTGTACATTTTACGATTGATATAAGGGAAGGGCAAATTACTTCAGTACAATGCAAAGATTTTAAATTTTATAATTGCATGCATAGTGCCTTGCAAGGGTACGCTTCTAGGTCAACGGAAGTGATATAAAACTGGCTTGATTGCAATAAAAATATAACGAAATTTGGTTACTACGGAAAAGTGTTTTCTGTTATTTTTTCAAATAAATCGTTCACTTTTTTTAATGTATTTGTTCATTTATTTATTATTTATTTTTAAAATGCTTTGTGTTGTTTTATATGAAGTAAATTGGAAATTGGTATGCGTTCACTAATGCATGCATTAAATTCAAGTGCCTTCTGTTAAAACGGTTTTTATACCGCTGAATAACGTGAATTCAAGGTGAAGAGACTGGAAACAAATAGCTTTTCCAAACTAGTACCTAGGCGTTTGCATCCTGTCAACCCCTGACATCATAATTCGGACGCTTGACGTCACCAAATGATCTAAATCGTTCCCATGCTCTTTTGCGCGCTTAAGATCTGCGGGTTTCAGTTGCAAAAAAAGGATAGCAGGAAATCTACAAGTTTTGCTGGAAACTAGCATTACAGAGCATGAACAAATTCGAGATGGAATATCAAAAGTTAGAGCAAGGAAACTTACAGTGAGTGGCCACGTAACGTTAACTGCTTGACTGGTATGCCAGGTTTCTTCCTTAAGACATTTTCGCACAAGTAGTCACACAAAGTGTAAATAAAACCAAATTGGTGAAATTTCTGGCACTCTAGGTGTGACATTCAAGGAGGAATTGGACAATATCTGGGTGGGGAAAGCGCTAATGAGCTCATGCATTCTACCTTTGTAAAATTTTTAGTTTTTAAATCCGCGTCGCACAAAAAGTATCCAATATGTTGGGCTCAAAATCCTTGGGACAGTTAATTGTGCTCTGCCATTTCAATTTTCAGAGCTGATATTTTTGTAGCTTGTTCACTAACTGAGTTACTTATGCTATTGAGGCAAATATTGTAAACAAAGATCCCCTTATAACGCAAGTTAAAATAACGGCTCTAAAATTTGAATTCTATTTACAGTTTACAATGGCAGTTAATGCTTAACTAGTAGAAGTTACACGTAGATATAAGATGATAAGATTAATAAATATATACAATGTCAAACACGATAGAAAATAATGACAGTGATAAAGAGCGATATCTAATAAAATATGTGATATAGATATAGCGGGAAAAAAAATTTAATCTAAAATAAATTAAATAAAAAGAAATTGTCAAAGTTCATTTGGTCAGTTGGTTCCATCTGTTGCCAGTGTTTGGTCTCGTTGTATCAGATAGGCTTCCCTTGCTTTTCGACGAGAAACATTGTTTGTAGGTTGAAGTTCAAGAAGAGTGAGTCATGTTCTTGTGTTCTGTGAATCATTTGCGAAATGTACTTTTACTTTCCCTTATGTATTATTACAAGAGCTTATGATTCTTTGGTTTTTCATTTCCTAGTTTTACATTCTGTCATGTGAGTGATAAATGAATAGTTTAAATAACTAGCGTAATCATAAAAATTACAATTTCTGTGATTGTGATTGGTTTAAAAAACTTCTATTTTCCACTAATTCACTTGCCAAGTTGTTATCGGACAGTTTGTTATTGGACAGTTTGTTATCGGACAGTTCAATAAGCCAATCACATTCAAAGTTGCAGTTTAAATCAACCAATCACATTCAAAGTTGTAGTTACGTGCGTGCGTGCGCGCTTGCTTTTGTGTATTTGGCGCCTAATTGCCGGTAAGAGGCGCGGTGGCGCCGTTTACATCTCCTTTGTAGGTATTTTAATGCCAATTTTCTCTTTCTTTCATAACTTGGCTATTCTTCTTTTCTCGGAAATTGTAATTTTTATGATTAATTGGTAGTAAGACTTCGTGTCGTCCAATTCGGTCTGTAATCATACTTGTGATAAACAAATCGGACTCCCGCTGCGCGGTCGTCCGATTTTGTTATCACTCTTATGACAACCGACCGAATTGGACTCCACTCTATTACCATTACTTACAACCTTCTAACCCTAGCCGAGTAACTGTATATTGAGTTTTAGGGCACTGACAAGAAATCGTATTGATGTTAAATTCATTTAAAACTGATATATGCTTTGTTTTAGTATTAAGAGTAAGTATACTCCAATATATCTTTTTTTTTTTCTGCGGTCTTAATTGTACTTATTGAGCAAGTAATGTTTTCCAAAAGTTTCGTTATAAGGCAGTTTTAAAGTGGCTTTTTCATGCATGAAAAGGCTCTTAAGAGTTAACTCATTGTCAACAAAAAAAGCATTGTTAGTTTTGTTAATCCATGTAGCTGTTCATTTGTGTTGTCACAACACGAGTGCAATTCAAACTGTGAATATGTTTGTACATGTTTCATTTAACTGATAGCGGAGAATTTGTCAAACATTCTAAATACCAGGAATGAATGACGTGTTTTAAACTGAATGTTGAGATCTGAGATCTGCAGATCTTTCCGATCCCTGCGGAGAACTGGGCTAACATTTTAAAGGAGTTCAGTCACGCTATTGAGCTATTTTGGCCACATATACAAAATTACCTTAAAAATTGAAGAAACCTGAAAATAATAGTTTAATAGGATAGAAAAACACTAAAGATATGATAATAAACCATAAAGAAACAAGAATGGTTTAGGATGGAGAAGATTAACACGGATTACAAATGACGACAAACTTGAGAAATTTAGGCTAAACGTGATGTGGCTCCTTTGACTGAAACCCGAGAAATCGACGCGAAATTAACCAGATAACTGGGATTCTATCCTCCCTATCGAGACCGTCCTTTCAGCGCCCTTACACGCAGTACTTTAAGAAACCCCATTCGAAACTGTTTCGTTCGAATTGCATAAACCCAGGGATTACAAAACGAACTGATAAATGACAGAAAAGCCGCCCAAAACCACAGATAGTCTATACACTGTATTTCAGAGGGATCAGCAGTTGAAACATGCCACAGTGAGAGGGCGAGACTTGGCGACCACAAAAACGCGAACAGACCGATCACAATACACAAAGTTAAAGCAGCCTTCTTGTTTTTCAAGACTTCCTTGTAATAACGTGAATTGATGACGCTATCTGCGGCTATGCGAAGACATTGCGTTTGCGCGGCTTGGAAGATGTAAACGTAACAATACAAGATGACAAAGAAAGGCAGAAAAACCGTTAAAACTGTTGTACAAATCCACAGCGAAGGGAGATCTTCACCGCGGTGGATAACAAGACGCTGGGAAGCGTAAAAGAAAGAGAAAACCCATATTGACGCCACGCAATAGCAAGAACGCTTAACTGTGACAATTTCGGAATAACGCAAGCACTCTTTCACTGCGATGAAGCGCTCAATGGAAACAGCTGTCAGAGTGAAGGTTGAGGTTATAACCGTTTGAAGCCACAACCAATGTTCTGCGACTCGTAAAGGGTGCTGATCATCTTCCGTGGCTTTAACGATGAAGATCGAAGTATAAACTGGATTCATGAGCAAACCAACCAGCAAATCAGCGACGGCCAGTGAGGCAATGAAAAAGCTAGAAACCTTTCTTAAGGGAGAAAAGCTGTAAATTGCTGTCAAGACTAATAAGTTGCTTCCCACGGATAAAATCCCGGAGATGGTATTCAACCAGGCCAAGAGAGTGTATGAAGAGTCCTCAAATGATGTGCCTATGTTCCAGCAAAGCGTCGAGTTTTTCATTTTTTTCAAAATAAGCCGTTTCATTGAATCATTCCATAACTCATATTCAGATTGATAATGAACTTAACACACGACAGCCTTGCTCAGTTCTAACTTAGATTTGTTGATTTTTGCCTTAATAGTTTTCACGCATCATGCCAAAGTTTTCGCAGGTGAAAGATCTTATTACCCACAGCTACAATTAACCTCTTAGCCACTTCCTTAGTTAAATTAGCTTTGTTTACCCAGGAACATAGTTCCTTTCATATTGGTGTCAATAACGTCTTCATTTATAATGAACTGAAACAAAAGCGGTTAGTAAAAGTATAATTTGCTGCGGCTCTGTCTACACAGAATAAGATCTATTTTTAATAACCTTCAGGCAAGCCTGAATAGCTCGTTTATTAACACCAGTTTTTTTGTAGGTATAGTATATATTGGTGGGTTATAATTTGTTTCGATGAACCACAATACCATTTTTTTTTAAGTTCAGTTTTCTTTTACGTTCGGAAAATCTCGTTTCTTGAAATAGCTGGGTCGCTTCTGTGATTAAATTTTGACTTAATTTGTTTTTAACTTTTTAAGGTCTCAATTGCTTCAGAGGATTTGTTTTCAAAATCTCGGACTTTCAATAATAGATTGACGTCAAGGTTCTCCCTTGGATCGAAATACAGCGGATGTAGCTGACAATTTTAATTGTATCTGAAAGGGTAGCATTAAAGATATTTCATAACCTGTAAATGCTACCGCATTGAGTTGAACAGCGGTATTGCGCACTAGGCGCCAGTTTTACCTCGATGTAGAGTCACGTGACAAAAAAAGGCACATGAGTTTTGCTGTTCCGAACAAGGTCGAACCTCGGCAGTTTGTAAATGTACTATTTTCGCCTCGGTTCTTTCGTCAAAGATTGTGATAATTCTGAACTACACGCCGGAAGTCTTAAGGCAAGGAAGGTACGGAAAGACTTGTGTATCAGATGTAGCGAAATTAAAGATATGGCAGTTCGTTTACAAGCCGTGAGTATGATCTTTTGGAACTTACCGACGGTCACATAACCCAATAGCTCTGCCGAGTAAATCGACTGAGGCTGATCCTATGTCTCTCTCAGGCGTCAAGGCCTTGTGGGATACGTTAAGAAAAACACAGACCCCGTTCAGCTGGCGAGAGAAACAGGGCAATCTGGTTTTACAAAATAACAAACTGAATGATTGGAGTCACGATTTAAACGCTGTAATCAATTGCAATTCCAATTTTAAATGCTGTGATCAATTCCCGCTGTAATCAACTCCAAAAATTTAAGTTGGGTTAATTTCAGTGGTGTTTGCACCAAGATGATTTTTCATGACACAATTAGGTTCTTCAACGCTATAGCGAACCCGCTTAAAGGTTGTTAGAAAACGCCACGAAGGAAATCGCTTTCTAAGTCTGTACTTATATTTGTCAAGTAGATTATGAGCTCGAGACTTCGAAAACCCAAAGAAGCGGCTTCCATTCTGTTAACAACCACACACTGCTGAATTACTCACTATCTACAACAGAATAGATATAAAAAGTGAAGAGCGAAGCCTTCCTACATCAGCCACACTGTTTGGTCACGTGCGAACAGTACATACATTCACTAACCTCTCTACGACGGCCACCTCTTCACAACGGTAGATGCTGCAATCTGATTGGTTGACCTATCGTACTCTATCAGCCGTAACCGTGTAGTAGCTGTTAGTCGTCTGCGAAATGGCCGCGTTTTCTCGTTTTCCCGAACCTAGGAGTAACATTTAGAAACAAATGGATAATTGAATTCTTGAAGCTCCTCTTCTCGGTAAATGTTTGTTTTAAAAACATCAAATTTCCTCAGGGCAACTATCAGCCGAAAGTTCCTCGACAGAAACACTCTATTGTTTGAATAGAAAACGATGAAAGAACCAATCAGACAAGCGGATTTCCAATAGAACACAGCAGTGCTGATGATAATCTCTGTGCAAATTAATAGATAGACATCAGACAGGCACGATTAGAATTAAAGCTTAGTAGCTACAAGAAAAATAATAAAATAATATAACAAAAATAATAATAATTTATAGCCTTTACAGATTAAGTACGGATGCTAACAAAAACATGATTGTTGATTATTAATGGGGTTTTTATGGCGGTAAAATCACAAGATCAGACGTTGTCTAGACAGCATATTCAGATCAGAATGCATTAATACAGTATTTAGTTTGTTTCTTGAGTCAAATCTAACTTTTTCTTTCAAATCTAGTTTGTCACTGCTTCACGTAATTATCTTTAAGACAACACGACAGTTTTGCGATGTATGAAGCCATACTTTTTGAAAACTATACCGGAACTTGTAAGCAGATTTTGTTATTCATAAAAGTTGAAGACTCAGAGGTCACTCAAGTTTAGTGATTAATGGCCTCCTGTTAGCTTAAGTTGCAAACACATCTGTACTCTACGATGGATAAAGAAGCACTGAAAATGCCGGCAGACTTCGGAGTGAGGAGGGAATTATTTTGAGAACAATATTAGAACCAAGCTTTCGCGCTGTTGTTGTAACGAACGTCACGCAAGTTTGTAACGCAAGTCGCTTGTTCAATGCTAATTCTCGCTTCAGCTGTTTCTGTCACTGATTCTTTCATCTTTTGCATGTACGTAAAACGGTTTGAAGTACAGAAGATGAAGCATTTCCTTTGGTAATTACGGTTAAATTTCCCATTTATCGATGGAGACAAGTTCATTTATGAAAACAGCAAGTCACTATCTTCTGTTGTAAGTGGGCTTTTGTTTACATCTCCCAACAGAAGGCGTCGCGTCGCTGTTGAATCCACTGATCACAGTTTCGTATGTCTTTCACTCGATCATAGAACTCGTGAGATGGCAGTCCGTTAATTCCTTGATCTCCAAGTCGCATTCTGCGACCGCATTGCGGGCAAATGACAGAGTTCTCGACAAGAAACTTCTTGAGACATGCTTCACAAAACACATGCAGACAGTTGAGTATTTTGACATTGTTGCTGTCGACTTTGTTGCAAAGTTTACATGAAGTATGATTGTTGTTTTCCTTTGAGAGGACATATGATGAAACTCTTGCATCCATTTTCGTATAATAAAGGCAATTCTCTAACCAGCTTTAATGATATTTCACGGTGAGTCATTCGTTATGACCTTATCTAGACCTCTCCCTTAGGGCCGGAATTTTATCACTGGTTTTCCGTTTCACTGCGTCACTTTATCGTGTATGCTTATATAAATACAATTCGCGGTATTTAGAATTTGAATAAGTAAATATTTAACGAGAGAGTCGTTTCTCTCCAGTGGTCATGCGAGAGCCAAATCAAAGTTTAAACTTCAGCTACCGTAATCCAGCTTATATGACGGGCGAAAAGGGGACGAGGAATTGATGTGTCAGGAATTCTATCTCAAGTACAGTCAAAATGTTATCAAAGAATACATTGCGCAAGATACTAACGAAGGCGTAGGAAGCCCTTCTCGGTTGACTGGTCGATGCCAAAAGGAACCAAAAGTAATAGGGGAAGCTGGCGAACTTTGACTCCATTCTTCTCTGGCAATCAAATAATCAAGATGGCGACAACTCATAAATGGAAGAAAAAGGGAGAGAAGTTTGATTCGCCTTCTATTTTGACAAAATAAGAAACAAAAACAACAACAAAAACAACAACAAAAGTGGTGATTGAAGTGACGTTCCTGGCAAGCTGACGGAAAAGGAAACACATTCTGGGCCACCGAAAGGAAATGACGTCGTTACGGTCAGCGAGTATTTCGCTAACCTTGGTCAAGCCGAGTTACTCGGTTTCAAGCCGTTTTATGTGAATAACAATATCATGCTTAAAATAACGTCACAAAGGTTTCAGTGTTTCAGGAAAAACGTTTATTCCTCCCTACAAGCATAATTTCCTTTGAATTCCGCGAGTTTCCCTTCAAGTCTTTTTTCGGGTTTTTTTTTTTTTATTTATTTTATTTTATTTTATTTTTTTGCGACGGCTGGTCACGTGACGTGCTTTTCAAGAACAAATTTAGTCATTAGTAGAGCATAATGTCATCAGAAATGGAAAAAATATTCACAAATAAGCTTACATGCAAATTTTCAGGTTAATATCCTTTACGAGGGAATTGTTGTGGGCGTTTGAGGTTAGCAGAATTTATAAGGGGGAAGCCAAAATCCTTGGAATTTTGTAAGTTTTCAAGCTGCCACAAAATCTTTGCCTTTTGGTCTGAGAGCCTAGAATTTTCCATTCTCCCCGATATTTTACTACTCTTTCTATCTCCGATAGTTATATGCCAGCAGCTTCCCATTGTAGTGATTAATAACGGAAAAGCTTTCTTCGCTTCCATACAAAAGTGGAGCCTTGGAGCCGACTGGCTCATAGCTGCCGGAGCTTATCCCGGTTTCTGTAGCATGAAGCGGCTAGGAGTATTTCTACTCCCCCTGGATGGGATGCTAGTCCATCGCAGGTCACCCCCCCCCCCCCCCCCCCCGCAATTTGTTAGGTTTCCCCAACAATTCGCCAGTACCCATTTACACTCCTGGGTGGAGAGAGGCACTGTGAGAGTTAAGTGTCTTGCCCAAGAACACAACACAGTGTCCCCGGTCAGGGACCGCTCGATCCGGGGACGAGCGCACTAACCATGAGGCCCTCGCGCCTCCACTCCTCCTCATACGAAACCTTCTAATTTTCGCTATATTTAAATCGTCAGTAAACCTCAATCTGACACGGCATTGGTCTGAAAATTGCTGTTCTGGTTATTTTAAACAAGCTCTTTCCAGTTCTGAAATTCATTTAGCTTTGAAGCTGTAGTTTAGAGTAAAGGAATTATCGTTCACGTGACAAACTGCTGCAAAAGGCCTGTTCCATTGGTTTGCGGATTTTCCCGCCATTTTGAAAAGACTGGGAATTCTCTCGGTCAAACTAAAACTTTATTTCGCGCCATTGTTCTTCAGCTACTCCAAAATAGCGGGAATAGAAAAGCGGATTAGCTTTTTTAACAGAAGAAAAAAAAAAACTCTTTTTGTAACTGGCTAGCGCTTGGAAAAGAAAATACCAGACAAGGCCCTCAAAATTGCATGTGTAACGGTAGCGAGATTGAGCAAGTCACTTCACAGAAGTTCTTAGGAGTAAAATTAGACAGCCAACTGAATTCCACTGAACATATCGACGACCTTTGCAAAAAGGTGTCACAAAGGATTGCTACACTTAAGAAGATTAAGCGTAACTTGCCCCTTGCAGAGCACAAGCTATATTTTAATGCTTTGATTGAGCCTATAATGTTGTATGGATCTTGCGTATGGACCACGGCGACGGAAGAGAACGTGAAACGTGTTTTTAAACTGCAAAAGCGTACAGCTCGTGTTATTCTTGACGCAGATTTTAGTAAAAGGAGCGCGGAGCTTTTTAGCCGGCTTGACTGGCTGCTACTGAAGAATGAAGTAAATCTTCAAAAGAGTAGTTTAATATTTAGGCGCATAAAAAACGAACAAGACTGTCCAAGCTACATAACGAACCTATTACCCAGAAATGCAGATACCAGGAGTGTCACCGGAGCTAGCCGCTATGGAATGTATAATCTGGCGTGTCCGCGTTATAATAGAGAAACTGAAGGGGGGGGGAGGGGGTGGGGGCGTACTTTTCAAGTTCGTGAGGTTAAGCTTTGAAATGTGATTTCACTCGATGCACGAAAGAACGACACCGTTAACGGCTTCAAAATTGCTCTTGAAAAATATTTGTTTAGCCTATTTTCGTGTCTTTTTTTTTATCTAAAAATTTAAATTGATATACTTTTTTCTTAATTTCTAGTACTTTTAACTGTTAATTTGCTGTATTTATCTTAGTATTATTAACATTTGTAATTTAGATTGAGGGCCACTGGTTTATCAGTTTTTACTGTCTTGTACTACCCTCGAAAAATAAAGTTGTTACTTACTAAGCAATGTACAGAGTGCATTTTATTCCATAAATAAACATGTCGCTGAGTGGTCTGAAAACGATTACAAAATGCTCTTAGGATTCGGAAAGTCTGTTCCAAATCTGGTTAACCATTAAGTTTATTTAAAAAAGACTCGATATGCAGATTAAATGTGACAAAAGTTGTCAAAGTACGTAACTGAACTGACAATTTTCAGTGTTTTAACTGACATTCTGTATACGCTTTGTAGTTTATAACTCTTCTTTAAGAAGATCTCCATATTTTGTGACGCGGCTTCCAGCAAAAAGTCCGTGGCGCTTGACAATTTCCTCCACCGATAACATCTCATCCTATGGAGAAAAGAACAAAAGAGTTGTAAAAATAGAGTAGAAATAGTGAAAATGTAGTTTTCCAATACTCACTAAATTTACGTCGTAAAAGAAACAAAGAATAAAAAACAAGAATTACAAAGAAACATTGCAGCTTGTCGAAAGATTGCACCGAAAAGAATAACTCATCTGTGCAAAGCAATGGACGATCTAACGTGATAAATGTACACTTCGGAAAACTTGCGAAACTTAGCGATGCATGCATTGCAATGTTAAATTTGTGACGAGCATTTTAGAGAACAACAGAAAATAACATTCAAAGCATGACAAGGCATTGTAAATATACCTAATTGTAGGTTTTCCTTTCGCTTCGGCGGCATATCAAGTGGATTTTTTCGAGCCATGGTTTGAATTTTAGTAAGACGCAGTATAACGTAAATACCCATGACGAGACTAATTTGAAACCAGCCTGATATGCCGCCGAAGCATACCAAGCAACGGCACAATTAGTTATTTACGGTATCCATATTCGGCCACAACTCCTGCCATATCAGGTCAGTGATTTGATATTTATACCTAATCATACCTTTTTGGTTCGCTTCGGCGGCATATCAAGCGAGTTTGGTCGAGCCATGGTCCGTATTTTGGCGGGACCTAGTCGATCGAGTACGATTAGGTATTGATCGCACCCAAATACGGCCAGGTGAGCATGATATCGTAGCCATATCATGCAGGTCACTGACGATATCACAGGATATCAAGACCGTAGACACGGCTTCTGATTGGCTAATTGCGAAATTGAATGCAGTAAAAGTAGAGCGAATATTGTACTGTCCTAAATAACTTAAACACCGTTTTTCTTCTCAGTTGTCAACCAAGCTCTTTTATTCAGAGTTACTCATTAGACTGACAGGTTACCTCATTCTCGTCTCCCAGTTTCATGAGATGATCGGCTTCGGCTTGAATGGGGTCCTCAGCTACCCCGGGAAGGATCCAATGTCTCATCTCTTTCTAAAAGAGCGCAAATAAGAACAACAATAAGGCTCCTTACGAAAATAATGTCCACAGTAAAAAGACCCATTCTATTCCTGTCTGGAATTTTTTAGGTTAAGGTAGGTAAAGTCTGCATACGAGCCAAGTGGCCCATCAGGCCGGAGCCTATCCCGGTTTCTGTAGCACTAAGCGACTAGGAGTATTTCTACTCCCCCCTGGATGGGATGCTAGTCCATTGCAGGGTTACCCCCAGCATTTAATTCGCTGGTACCCATTTGTACACGTATGTGGAGAGAGTCACTGTGAGAGTAAAGTGTCCTGCCTAAAAACACAACACAATGTCCCCGGCCAGGGCTCGAACCCGGACCGCGCGATCCGGAGACGAGCGTACGAACCATGAGGCCAACACGCCCCCACTGCGATTTTTAGAATTTCCTAAAATAACCTGAAACTTTAAGCGCAAAAATAATTTCTTGGCCATTGGCTCAGGATTCGTTAATGGCAGCTAAAGAAATTTTCAATGGAATGCTCTAAGTGGTATCAAATACGATTTCAACCTCTGAGAGTTTAAAGCAGCATTTTTTTTTCACCTCCTCCTTCCCGGGATTCAAGGATATGCAGCGTGCGCACATAGCCACTCCAATGCTCTCGGGCGGTTTGTCGTTTCACCAGGGAGGAATCGGCCGGGAGTGATAGAGGTGGAGTCAATTGGCGGTGCTTAAAGCCTGGTTTTCACTTGCGACTCAAGCACAAGCGCAAACACAATAATTCTTATTTCACCATGAAAACGGCCTTGACGCAGGCATAAGCACAAGCGCAAGCACAAGCACAAGGGTCAAAATTTTTCTTTTTAATTTTCTTGTGCTTGCGCTTATGCTTGCGTTTGCGCTGCAACAAGTGAAAACGAAATATCGCTCAGGCATGACACAGGCACAAGGATATTTACCACACGTGGTTATGTTTGGCCAATGAAAATACTGGGTCCAGTTTACCTCGCGCCTTGGAAGGTTCGGATGAGCTTGAGTCGAATTTCGTTTTCACTTGGGTCATCCCTATTGTTTGCGTCTGTGCTTGCGCTTGTGCTTGCGTCGCTAGTGAAAACCAGGCTCAAAGGAGCTACGTCACGGCTTGCTCATCTTGGAAAATTTAATCTGAATATTTCAAGTTCGTCGTTTGTAATCCGTGTTAATCTTCTCCATCCTAAACCATCCTTGAACCTTTATGGTTTATTATCATCTATTTGGTGTTTTTCTATCTTAGTAAACTATTAGTTTCAGGTTTTCTTCAATTTAAGGGTAACTTTGTACGTGGTTAAGATCACTCAAAATGCCGTGACTAAGCTCCTTTAAGGATATTATGCTAAAAGGCAAATTTTACAACACACACCTGATCAATGTATCCATCTTGGTTCTTATCCAACTCCTCCTTAAAGCTCTTTGCTATCCTCTTTCGGCTGCTCTCACTTAACGCTTGCGTTTCTGTCGCTGTTATGACAATAAAGAAACAATAAAATATGAACAAGCTTCAAGTCGTGACGCTTAAAGCAAAAAGATATAAAAATGTCTGCACTTGTACGTGCAATCAGAGCTGAGGCATCAAGCAAATTATTTAGTCCAAGCAAGAGAAGATCAAGTTACACGCCTTGATTTTCTCTTGGCTCGAGTTGATTATTGAGAGCATAACAATTCCCTAGGAATACATTTTTCGCCTGGGGTCCTACTTCGCTTTTCGTTCCATGCAGTGACAAAGAGTTATGCTCCCCCACTGCATCACAGAGTTTGCCCTCCCCTCCCCCGCAGCATTTCGTGAGGTTGCGCAAACGATTTCTTAGTGAACATTTATACACCTGGGTGGAGTGAGTCACCGTGAGAGTAAAGTGTCTTGCCCAAGAACACAACACAATGGCCTGCACCCCCTGAGCAAGGAAAACCAGCCCCCGGTTAAACAAATTATGAAGTCAACAATTTAATGCTAATTTTCCCGCCAAGAAAGTTCCAAAAAGAGTTTCGCTGATTTGGAAATACGAGTAATTGGAAGAGCTGGGAGTTGTTTTTGCAGGAAAAATTTTTTTCGCCGAATGGCTTCACGGGATAAAAGATAAGACTGGCGCTTGTACAAGGAGATTTCATTGTCATACTCTGCCCTCCCCACTGAAGTTGTAATTTTAGACCTCGTGCTACACCCGGCTTCCAGGCAATGCTGTTATTTTATATTTCGGTTACCTTCTTCCTAGCTGGGAGACGGCGACTTCATAGATGTTTCTCCCGGGAGTGGGGAGGGAAGGGATAAATTTCTGCTGTCAACTGGAAATATTGTTTTGAAAGAGCTTATTTGTTGTTTACTTTGTGCTCAATCGGTGTCCTGATATATTTCAACAAAATGCCTTGTTGGTTGTCAAGGAAACGATGAAATCATCGCCATTAGAAACAAGTTTCTCTCTTAACATACCGAGGTATTCCTCAAGGGAAACTTTGCCGTCATTGTCTCTGTCAAAGATATCCAGGTTTTCCTGTAAGATCGAAGCAATTCATGTCTTATTCATACAACAAGGAAGACAGTACTCAAAGAAAGAATAAGCTATTATGTTTTCATGGCCGCCAAATTAGTGTTCCCAAACTAAAGGGAATTTTTACATAAGGATCTCGTCTTGGAAAGGACAGAAACTTCGTTGTTTTGAGATCACCAATATCAGCCTCGATCTCAGGCCCTCCCTCCTTTGCCTCCCTTGTCAAGACAGGCAAGGAGAGGGAGCCTGGGATCGGCGTTGCATCAATATGGCCGCCGTGACGCCATGTGTAAATATCCCATGAGGGTGAACAGAATGTACCTTTTTGATAGTTTTTTTTTTTGACAGTTTGCCAGAAAATTTACTACCCCAGTAAAATAATAATGTGTGGAAAGTTTGACTGCTTCACTATTTCCATCTGATATCAGTGCTTCTTCTGATACAGGTTTAGAGAAACGGTTCAAGCAAAAATCGAGCTAAGGCTAAATTTACTAAAAGTTCAGCCAAACATCCCACAGTTCATCGACTTCGTTTTAGCCCGGTGTCGTCCCCTTCCAGCCATATCTAAATGTCACGTGATAATTACCTTAACAAGGTATGACGTCATCCTCTTTGACTCTTCAGGATGCAAGAAAAGTGTGAGTTCTTCTCGCGATAGCAGTTTGTCGCCATCCGTATCGGCAAATTCGAATCGTCTTTTGTCTCTCAAAATTATTTCCCTCAGCTCTGTTAGGACTGGGCCGGACAAACCTGTAACATGATTATTTCAATTTAATTTAATTCTCATATCAATTAATTACTCGTTAACGGCTTGAGAATGTATCGTATTGAAATTGCTCACAACGAGACTTATTTCTAACCTTTTTCTAGAGATGGCGGGAATTCCACTGCCCTGTACTCTTGCCATGATACCTTGCCATCCTCATTCGCGTCCAATTCGCTCAGTCTCACATCGGTCCCGTGCAGCACGTGTTTTTTCATGTGCTGTTCAAGCCAGCCATTAAGTTCAGTCATTGACACTTGGTTGTCATTATCGATGTCTATCTTAGGGAACAGTGCCCTGTTTAGGGAAAAATAGAGTAGACATCTGAATAGAAAGACCTGGTGACGAGCGCGGGAGAATATGCATCAGTTCACAGGGGCACAATCGAGTTCCCAGAGATTGCGTTACCCTTGTCCAGCGGTTCCTGTTCAGCTGGATAAGGATAACGAAGGCTTTGGGAACGAGATTGACACGGACGAGAAAATGCAACGATGACATGCGCAGAAAGACACATCAGGTGACGAGCGCGGGAAAATGAATAACCGGGACAAAAGTTTGGAAAACATATTTGATATCAAGGGTGAGAAAAGGAAGTCGAGAAAAGCTAAAACTAATGATAACGCGGGAAAACGTGTATGAAGTCGTTGAACGTCCTCGAATGAGCGTGTGTCACCTTCATTCTGTTGGCTGAAGTCAAGAAAACAACTTGGTTTGTATTTAGAGCGATTTCAATAAATGCTTTAAATGTTCCCGACTTGTTTCATCGGCTAGTAATTGATGATCAAACTACGCTTTGCGCATATTCCTGCTAAAAATATTCGTACACGGAGAGAGCACGGCTTAACTGACCTAACCATAAAAATGCTGAAAAGCAGTCTTTTTCTTTTTCTAGCGTTCGCCGACACGAATGCGATCGAGCGGTGAGCGGCGGGGATTTCAGGAAAAAAAGCCGACTGTTAGTAGGCTAACTCTTGCCTAGTTCCCAGGCCTCGATATTTCGCCGCGGCCAATCGATTTCAGGTGTCACCGACTTCCGAGTTGCCTTGTACCTCTGTTTCAAAACGAGTCTTTGGGCAAAACCTTTCATATAAAAATGAGTTTGACTGGGATGAAAATAAACCTGTAAGCGAAAAACATTTTCCTAATGAGCTGGAAGACTCACGCACAGACTTGTTTTGACGCAGAGGCTAAAGGCAACACGGAACTGACCTATCGAACGTGAAGGCCTGGAGGAAAGACGTACAGGAACCAGGCAACTCTATTTCTAGGTCAAACGAAAATCGCTCTGTCGTATATAAGATGTGCGTAGCTTGTGAGAAAGTTTATGATGTGCTTCAAAATTTGACTTCTTAAATAGTTCCAATAATAAATAGTTCATATATTACGACCTAATTCGTTCGTTTTAATCGTACAACATTTGATAAAAGAGAAGTCAAAATTAACAACACTCAGTTACAATATCGATGCAGGAATATTAAGTCAGACTTGTTAATTTGCGGTATTTTTAAGTAAACAATGAACAAACATGACGTCAACGCGGTTACGCAGTGGTTCGTAACAGACGTAAAGTTTCTTCGCATCACGCCACAAAAAAATTGTCAAGGTTTTACTGAATAAAAACATTAACGAAATCAGTTTTCATGCGCTTTCGCCACACGCGTTCTTAAGAGTTTTAGAAGTGTTTAAGTGAATATTAGATGTATACTAGTTTTCGGCGATTCATTAACAAAAGATCGAGTATCCATCGTTCTCCTAAATGCTGTAATTCACAGTGCTTGACAGTAAGTTAAATAAGTTTAAATAAGGTTTTAACAGTTATAAAAAGCACTGAATCAAAAGGCTACTGACCTTAGTTTCTCCTTCACTTCAGCAGTGGGTAGCTTTTTCCATTCAAGGGCTACATCTCTGCCAAGAAAAGCGTCGTGGTCGAAATCTGTATTATGTTCGTTGAGTTTGTAATGTTCTTGAGGTGACAACACGTCTTTTAAACGTAAACGTTTGCGCAATTGTGGGAGTACATCCCTGTCCGCGGACACCTTGAAAGTACAAACAGAGAGCAACACAACGAAAACCGCGCTTAAAATTCGAAACATTTTGAACTGCTCTCACGTAGAGATGTAACCCAACGAACGTTCAGCAGAAGATTAAAACGTGGAAAGCATCAAGCGGATGTGTTGAATTTATTTCCTTTCGTGTTTTAGCCACGTTGCCTAAATATCGGCTGATGTGCACCCTTCCGTTGAATAAATGTTAAAGAGAATAACACGTTACGTAACATTTTAAGTTGTCGTATGAACTATACCTCTTTGATATTAAGCACGGAATCAAGGTTTTGCAGGAATTATTTCTGTCACGAACTTAGAAACTGAGCGCAAAACAAACAGCTTCTAAACCCAAACTTAGTTATTTGTCGATATGTAATAATGTTATGCGTTATGAAGAAAATACTAGAATAAAATAGTTTGGTTTCGCTTACATTTCCTGACGCTGTTAACAACATTGTATATTTTTACGTAAACGCAAATGTTTATTTGGATGACAGGAAACCATCTCAATATCACTTTGTATTATGTTCAAACAATGAGCTAGAATAAGCTAACCAGCCGGGCATGTAATCATAATACTCATATAAGCTGATGCGATATTCGATTGTGCGTTCAACACCGAAGCACTTAAATTTGACCTCTGCAGTGATAATGTACCTCTGGTAAAGATCCATTTATTCCCAATGATTCAGCACTTTCAGAGGAAATAACTTAGACGCCGGCAATTTAGTGCGTTGGGAATAATTCTGTTTTGCTGGGCATTGCAATAAATGCAAAAATTCACATAATTTGCTCCGCCCAACTCCCAGCGCTAACGCTGCTTTTCTTTTAACCAATCAGCTACAAAACCAGAACCGACCGTCGTGACCCAGAGTACACGCGGTTTCCCGAGCTTTGCGCTGGTTGCATGTTTTCTTCACGTTCTGATTGGCTTATTGCGCCATTTGCTTTGTCGTGATTGGTCAGATTGGTCAGGCGTTGATTTTGTGTTTTATGAGTGTCACTTCCCAACCTCCAGAGGCGTAGCCAGGATTTGTCAAAGAGGGGGGGGGGGGGGGGGATCACACTGTGTCACAGTGAGGGTACTCACCACATTGTCATGTCGTTTCCGCCACCTGTTGTAGGTTGTTTGCTTAACAAAGGCTTAAAAAAGGGGTGGGGGTCACGGGCACCCCAGGGCCCCCTCCCCCCTAGCTACGCTCCTGACCTCTATTCGAAAGGTTTGGGTTTGACTAGTCAATTTAAAAATAAAGATAATAATTTTCATTGTTAGCATAAAATTATTTTCTGATATTCTTCCAAAGCCGCCAAACTTAACATATAAGTGAAATGTGCTACTTCAGCTGGCTTGGCAATCACTGCCTCACAAGCCAAATAAAGTTTATTTCCAATTTCAAAGACCGTTCTGTGCTCCGATTGCGCACCAAGTTCCAATTTGCTATTTGACTTTCAAAGTTAACATGGTATATAGTAGTAAGGCAATGTTGTTTTTAAGGTTGGTGTCTTGAGAAATTCATTTTTCCAGTCTGCAAACCTGTTCTTCCAACGTATTTTGCGTGCTTTTCATTTAGAGGCAAGACAGTTGTTGCAGCTGGTGAGAATTGTTTGTGACAATGTCACCTCACCTTTGCCGAAGATGTGAATTGCTATGTTTTGTAGAGTTGTGTGCAGTTTTTTCGCTAACCGTAATGATACGAAGAGCTGCTAGAAAACAGAAAAAGCCCGAAACATTCCTAATTCAACTCTGACTTAAACACCCTTCTATGTAGTAAACGTGGTTTTCGATTTTCCTTAAACAAACAAACAAACGAACAAACAAAAATAAATATTTTACAATCTGATTGAAGTGAAAAATTTGTAGTTTATTTAGCACCATGTGACACTGAGATATTTCAAAACACAATTTACAAACAGATTCTTCTTCCAAGAGATGATCTAAGCTGCTGATTATTTTTACAGCTCATCTTTAACATCCTTATCTTCCGATTTCTTCTCATCTTCAGGTTCTTTAGCTTCTTTGGTTTCTTTAGCTTCTTCATTAGCTTCTTTAGTTTCTTTAGCTTCTTCATTAGCTTCTTTATTGTCTTTCGCTTTTTTCGCTTCTTTAGCTTTTTTCCCTGGTCTGTGCGAAAACGGACACCTGCCGTCTTGAGGTTTGCTTTCAGCTTGTTCCTTACCGTCGCGTACCGTTTTAGCGGCAGATAAAAACAGTTCAGTGTTTTTATTTATTTCATCTGTACTCAAGAAGCCATCCTGTGACAAAAAAAAAGATATATTTTATTCTCAGACTGATATCAACATCACATAACTTTACTTGTTAAAAACTGGATAAAGTATTTCTACCATGAACGCGCGTTTAATATGCGAAGGTAGATAGCCAACGAGGAGGCAGCGTGGCCGAATGGTTTAGGGCGCCGGTGTTGTAATCCGGAGGTCCCGGGTTCAGGACCTCCACCCGGCCCTGCCACTAGCGGGATTTGTTTCTCGGTAGTCCCGAATCCAAATCCTCGGTCATGCTTTGTAAATAGCCAACTGGTCTGCCTCCTGTCAGTTGGGATTTTTAACCATGTTACGTTTATTTGAAATATTTGTTTCCTTTGTTTCAGTGGCATGGCTGTAAACTAGCTAAGCTTGTTGCTTGTATAGCTAAGTGCATGACCACTACAAATAAGATTTACATTACATTTTCACCAATTATGTAGCGTAGTAATTCAATAATCATTTCATATCTAACAAGCGCAAGTGGAACAATTGTTCTATTAAAAACGTTCCAAATAAAGAAAACTAAACTAAACTAAAAACAAAATAGGGCATGGTACGATGGCTCATTTACCATGATGGGTAAGCCAGTGAAAACTCGTAAATTAGGTTATCCAATTATCCAGTTTTGTATAAAAATAATTGCTCCAATTGCGCTTATTCTATATATATGAGATGATTACAGCAAACGAGGCGCGTAGCGTACCTAGTAATGCAAAACCGATTCAAAAGAGAACTTCTTTTGACAGTTAGAGCGAACACTAAAATTTGACTATTAGAGATCTACGATAACCTCGTCGTAAACTAGTTCTTGGTCATGAAGGAACTGTTCTCCGACACAGTGCATCAATTTCTTTTGCAGCCATTAGTCATATTTTCCTACCTTGTTTTCGTCCGCCGTGTCCAAGAAGTGTTTCGCTTGTGTTTTCGCTTTAGAAGCGGTGTTAATTGACTTCAGCCATAGCTTTATCTCCTCCTAAAAGAAAAAAAATGCGATGTCAACGAAGTATCGAAGTTGTGAAATAACTTTCATATATCACGTGTTCTGATCCGGTGGCAAATCCGTACACGGAAAAACGAAGATTGCCGAGGTCAGCCGGAAGAAACCAGTTAAACCTTTTACGGTTCCCGAGAGTAGCACGAGTTGTCTCGAGGGTTTCCGAATATCAGCCAAAGATTGGGGAAATTTTGAATTATGTACTTAATTAAATCAATCTGTTGGTGTATGATCGCAACATCTTGGGATATTCCTAGGAAGTCTTCGGTAATCTTGGGCTATCTTCGGAAATCTTCGGTAATTTTCGGAAAATGTTCGGAAACGACTTCGTATCTCCGTGCGGCCATGTAATGTCCTCTATATATCTGTCATTACATTCCTATACTTTCGGAAACAGGCGCTAATAAAAAACTCACTCGGTCGAGATAACCATCTTCATTCTTATCCTGCTGGTTAAAAAATGTATCTGCAGCTTTTCCCCTCTCTTTACTTCCCTTGAACATCTTCGCTGAAAATAAAAAACGACGTGAATTCCATCTGTAAGCACACCATTGAATTCCATTTGATTACTCTTTATTGAAGGTTTATTTTCAGTAGAAATTATAAAGCCAACGTAATTCCAAAGACGATAGACTGTTCACAGCCCTCTATTTTCTCGAATTTTTATTCGATCGTTGAACGCGCGAATAGAATCGCGAGCTGGACGCAAAACGGGTGACTTGACACGGTAGGGGGTGGGGACCGATTCTTTGTTTGGCTCGCTTCACTCGCCTCCCCGTCCCCACCCCCGTGTGCTTCGCGCTCGCTTTGCTCGCTTTTCTTTAACGTGCATTGGAAAATAGGGAGGCTGTGAACAGTCTACAGAGGCGAAAATAAGAACTTGCGAGATTTGGCAGATTTGGAAAAAAATTTCTTAAGTCAAATCAAGATTGGTTTCGTTCTTCATTTGATTGGCTAAGAAAACAATGTCTAAGCGCTGATTGGTCAGAACATATACTACGTGTTGAATTCAGTGCTGACGCAAATGGTGATTAAAGGACCTACGTCACAGTTTGCACATCTTGAAAAGTTAACCCTAAATTTTTCAAGTCCGTCGTTTGTAATCCGTGCCAATCTTCGCCATCCTTAACCGTCCTTGTTCCTTTATGGCTTATTATTATCTCTGTGGTGTTTTTCCATCTTAATAAACTATTATTTTCAGGTTTTCTCCAATTAAAGTTACTTTTGTTCGTGGCCAAAATAACTCAAAATTCCGTGAATAGGAAGAAATTTAATGCAACCTAATGGCATTAGGTACTGCCAGAAATACAAAAATGCTATTTTGCCTTCTACACCATTGCAATCTTCACAGATTTTAGCTCGTCGAAATGAAGTTTTAACCTGGCTTCAGATCGCTGATTTTGCAAAACATTTCTTCACTTTTAAAGAGGAGACAAAATTGTACGAATCGATCGTGGAATATTGAAATCAACTTGATATTTAGCTCAGTTTTACAGTTCAAATCAACAATTGTTGGCATGTATTTCATAATCTTCCATATCTTACAACAAGAAAACTTTCAAGTTTGAAGGCGAAAAATTACGGCTCTTGCCTGTGTATACAGACGTTAGAAAAACAAAAATTTTTTCGTGATACCTGATGTAATTTATACCTACTTTTATACTCCTTTAATGATAAACGTCCATCTTTGTCAACGTCTCCAATCGCCATATATTCCTATATGTTAGAAGAAAAAGAGATTTTGATTAAATACATTAAATCAAATATCTTAAGTTACCACTTCCCAATGGGGCTTTTCGGGGCCAGTGGAAACAAAGAATGTAAATGAACATAACATGGTTAAAAATCCCAACTGGAGGAGACAGATCAGCTATTTACAAGCATGCCGAGGAGTTGAACTTTAGAACGGTCTTTCTCTTTTCATCTCTTTTACTTTCGCCGTATTATTATCGTTGGAAAACATTGCCGTTCACTTTCGGGTAGCAGTGAGCAAACGGTTTGTTTTTTTTTAGAAGGAAACGGGGTGTTAATGGATGATTATTTGGAGGGTGGGGCAAAGGGAGCATTGCCCCCCTCCCACCCCGTCCTCCTCTTCCTTTTTCCTTGGGAGACTCGCAATTCGTTTATTACAAAAAGGCCAAGAAGGAACAGGCAATATCAACAGCAGAGAACGAACATAGAAGAGAACAGAGTCGATCGTACCTCATAAATCACATCATGCATGTGTGGCTTCTCTTGGGCATGGAACATGGAGTTGAGTTCATTTTCCGACAACAAATCATCTTTATCAGTATCTGCGTGACGAAATCTTATCTTCTTCTGTTCTTCTGTTGCGGCTGTGAATAGAGATTGACGGTAAAGGAAATAATTACAGACAATTGTCATACCCAAGTAGATCGTGCTCTTTCGTTATATCGCATTTGTCTTACCCTTAAAGGAGCTTTGTCACGATATTTTGAGTTATTTTGGCCACACACAAAATTACCTTAAAAATGGAAGAAACCTGAAAATAATAGTTTACTAGGACAGAAAAACACTAAAGAAATAATAGTAAAACATAAAGGAACAAGGATGGTTAAAAATGGAGCAGATTAACACGGGTTACTAATTATAAAGACAACCTTGAAAATTTAGGCGGTTAAACTTCTCAAGATGCGCAAACTACATGTGACACAGCTCCTTAACTTTAACTTAAGATGCTAACAAAAGAAAAAAATCGGCGTTAATCATAAAATTACAATTTCCGCGATTTTGATTGGTTTAAAAAAACTCCTATTTTCCACTATTTCACTTGCCAAGTTGTTATCGGACGCTTTGTTATTGGACAGTTCAATAAGCCAATCACATTCAAAGTTGTGGTTGAAATCAACCAATTACAACCTTGGTTTCAATCACCAACAATTTACGCCTCCTTTATCAGTCTTTTAATGCAAATCTTCCCTTTATTTCATAACTTGGCTATTCTTCTTTTCTCGGAAATAGTAATTTTTATGATTAATTAACAATAAGACCCGTAACCCGCAAGGGCTATGGGTCAATAGCCCATGAGGGGAAGCCGAATGGGCCACTGACCGGTGGCCCTTGAGGACGAAGGCCTAGGTCTAATTGTTTTAGTATCACCCAACTAGTCGAACAGAAAAGGCAATAATGAAGTTAGCAAATGCAAGTTGAAGAAATATTTATTTGGGAATACAAAGAAAGAAAGCGTCACGCTCGATTGCGCCAATTTCGCTACTCGAGGACTATTACTAATAGTCCTCTAGTAGCGTAGCCAATTAAAATGCAGGATTTGCATTAGTCCACTAGCTGGGTGATACTAATTGGTAATAAGACTTCGTGTCGTCCAAGTCGGTCTGTAATCATACTCGTGATAAACAAATCGGACTCCCACTGCGCGGTCGTCCGATTTTATCGTATTTTTACAGACCGAATATTGGACTCCACTCAGTCCTATTACCATTACTTATTAGGGACAAGGTGCGTTTTAGTGACTGTCTGATCATTGGTTGAAAGTATTTGTGTTAGCAATTTCTTTTAACTTAACATCCCTATACTTTCTTAAATTTCATCTATAATGCTGAACTGAATCAACTGTTACAAGTTGAAACAAATCGTTTTTAATCAAGAGAGCATGAAGAATACTAGAGTTAATCCTCAAGGTAATGCCTCTTAAGTTATTTTCAGACATGGTACCCAGTTTTCCGCATATTTTACCACACGCGTTGCGTGGGTGTTTTCGTGGAAGATGAAAATGCGTATAAAGCCACTTTGACTGTCCAAGTGAGCAAAATCCGCTTGACATGATTGGCTATTTCTTGGCCCACCAGGATTTCTGAAACCAGGTGGGATCTGGACAACAACTTGAGAGGGAACGCAGGGAATAAGGCCTATATGAGCGATTAACTCCTTTCTTATTATTAACTCAAATTGGTCATCTGAGAGTTAGTATAGGAAGAAGAGCAAGCTTCCAAACAGAATGAAGGAAGTGTTTGACAAACAAGACCCTTCAAGTGGGGCGATGTTTTTTTTTTTTTTTGACCCGTAGGGACAGTGGCGGATCCAGACATTGAGCTAAATGGGGGGCCCGATATTGTTTTAATTGCCCTGCCGACTTTTCTTCTTTCTGTCATTTCTTCTTTTTTTACCCATAATAAGGGGGGCCCGGGGACCCGGGCGCCCGGGCCCCTCCCCTAGATCCGCCACTGAGGGGTGAGGAGCCATTAGTACCTCCTATGTTTTCTATACTCATTTGAAATTCCTCCCATGAGATAAGTCCATCTTTGTTCGTGTCCAGATTTTCCAGTCGATCTTTAGTTTCTCGTTTGTGAATAGCTCTCAAAGCTTTCTGTGTCCAGGCTGTCAGCTCGTCTAGTGATATTTTACCATCCTTGTTTGTATCTGCCTCTGATAGAACCGTTCTGCAAGGAACATAAATAAAGACATAGAGACCTTTAAATACTACCTTAAGTTCTCCATGCCAAAGTTTAAAAAACATTTTCTCTAAAAAAAAAGTTGAGAAGTTTGCCGTAACAATGAGTCGTTCAATCTTATACCTTAGTAATGTTACTATCCCCCCCCCCCCCCCCCCCGCCACAATGTCATTTGAAGCGAACGACGCTACAGTTCACACAACCGCTGGAAATTTTGTAGTGTTTGTGGGCGGCAGTAGATTGAAACAAAAACCGCTGTTCTGTTCGTGGGCGCTAAATAAATTAAAATAAGAGTACAAATCATTTTTTCACAATCATCAGAGATCTATAGTATTTCCAGTCTAGCAAGAATAAAGCAGAAGTAAGGTTTCATATTAAGAGTGTGTTTGTGACAAGCTCGTTCGTTGTTCAAACCTTATTTGAGATTGCTCGAAGACGAAGCGGCGAGCCGAGCACAATCTGAGAGAGCCTTCTGCAAGTATTTCCATTTTTGTCTGTATAAATAGTTGTGTTCAAAATAAAACTTCGGTTTTCCTAGTGACTAGCGAAGTTGAAAGCCCATGTTATATTACCATTGTATTGAAGTATGCACTTACATATTATATATCAGTTTTAAGCAAAATACAAACAAAATCTATTTCAAGTTATATTCAACGTTCGAGTGTCACTAATTATATATGCAATCCCTGGCACAGTTCAAACAGCTTGAATACTGATTAGAAACTATCATATTTAGCTGCGATAAATTGAAAACTTTCAGCCAAACAAATCGAAAATCAAAGGACTGTGAACAAAAGTGTATAGAAGTTGATGTTTTCCAGTTTTGTTTTTACACTCCAGTTAAATAAACGAACAGTGAGATCGAAAGCTCGTAATATCATTGTCTAATAAGACAAAACTATGCACAATTTCTAACGTCTACCTCGAGATTACTAAGACTATCTATACTAAAGGAGGTACACTTACCTCATGGTTTTCGTCAATTCTTCAGTGACTTCTTCATCTGTCATTTTGGCATCCTCATGTTCTTCGTCTTTGCCCTTTTGAGAAGATGTGTTGTCCGCTACAAGCACTTTTAAAGAGCTAACACATAGCAGCAAAACACAATAGGTTTTCCAAGCTCCAGACATCTTGATTAAACGTGACTTTTCGCAGCGAGAGAGCGGATTAGCAATCTTAAAGAAGCTAGCAAATAGCTGCGATTTACCAATTTATTCAAAATTGGGCCACGTTTCCCGTTCGTTCGCGTTACGCCACGTCGCTATAAGTCATATCGGACGATGCGCATTCTAGCGTTGAGCTCATTTGCAATGTCGTCAAACATGGTCCTTTTATAACAAAAGAACTCAAATTTAGAACCCCTTGAGTAAACACGGGAGGGGAAAGGATGTAACCACAAGGAACTGCTTTTTACAGCAAATATTTGAGTCACGAACTCACAAACTGGTCTAAACTTTCCATGATTTTTTAAGACTATAATTAAATCTAATAACAAAGAAATATGTTCAGTAATTTTCAACAAAAAAAGTTTTTTTCTCTCACGTGTCGCTATCACACAGAGCTTTGTATGCGTCTTATAACGTAAACGGAAAATGTAAATTTATAACGTAAACCCAACCGTCCTTGCAATATAAGTTCTTTTATTTATGACCAGTCTAGCGTATTATTTTAACCCTGCACAGAGGCACTCATCGATATTTCATATTGCGTCTGACATCAAAGAAGGTAAATTCCACCACAAGGGTCTTTAAGTGCTTCTAAAAAGACTTATCATCTATTTTTTTTCATTGATGAGCCACTTTTCCGTATTATTGATTTCTGCCAGTTTGGTTTAAATTTCTAACATACTGGTTGTAAATGCTTTCACATTACTTTCGAGCCGTAGTTTTTCCGTGATCAATAGGTTTAATGAAAAGATGCAAAACAATTGCTAGATTAACTGTAAAACTTATGAGACAATGTTACTGGACCATAACGGCACGAAAGTGAGCTGCTTTAAATATATCACAAACAAACAAACAAACAAACAAACAAACAAATAAACAAACAGAAAACAGTAGAAACCAACTCGTATCTGTCACTAACTAAGCTCGAACCCAAATCTTCCACGGCCAGAGTCAAACAGAGTGAGATCTGGGTACGAGATTAGTCACTCACGTCATGTTTTTACCTCGTAGCCGCTGTTTAACAATATTGCTGTCACAAACTGAATACAAAAACCTGCCTGCTATAAAGCAGTTATACTGTCTGTTTGTTTGTTGCCTTTGTCTTCTTCTTCATGCTCATTCTGAAGTATCTCTCTGTTGAAACATCATTCTCGATTTATCTGCCACTGCACTCTGTGACAACAGCATTGCGACGCGATAACCCAACAGAAACTCAGAGCTTCATAATTCGTCCTTGGCTCCTTCTCCTGTCCGAAGCCCTTCACGTCTAGTGAAAACTCCTATGTGGTTGAGAATCTCCATTTCACCTAAAACACCATCCTGTGTGGATTAACATGGTAAACTTTCAGTCCAACAACCTTCAGTTGCAAGCAGCTTTCCAATTTTCATTTGACTTTTATCACAGTAGCCTCACCTTATTATCATCGGCCATGCTAACTTGCCGTTTTGCTTGGTTCTTTGCTTGAGAGGAAGTATTAACGGCAGCCAACCAAAGTTTCATCTCTTCCTTTAATAAAACGCATTATCAGCGACATGTAAAAAGAATAAGACACTACGAACTGGTATGAAAGGTAGATGTACCCTGTAAGCGGTTGTTTAGTTGGATGCAGTGCTTCAGTCTTTCATTACAATGGCGGCACTCTCTTTTTTTTCCAGCGAAGTTTTCTATTTTAGCTCGCCACCTTGGAAACGTTTTAAGAAGCTACTGAACCTGGACAAAGCTACTCTTTCTAATCTTTACAATGCTGAGTTTCCTTCAAGAAAATATTTTTATTTCATTTCACAGGGAATTTAAGACAAGAATAAATGCACTCCTTAATACTCACTTTGTTCAGTTTTCCATCACTATCTTGATCAAGCCTTTTGAAAGATTCTTCAGCGGTCCGTTGGTCCGTGCTGCCAGTATCTACCGTTTTACCTGCAGGAAAAAATAGTTAGCAATTTACGCGGGTCAGCATCATCTAAAACTTTATTAATTAAGCTTTTGAGGGCCTCTCAGGGTTTTTGGGAGCAAGGGAACTTGATCATTTATTTCAAGGGAACAAGTGATATTTTTGGGATTAATTTGAGCGAACAAGGGATATCTCTACATTTGAAGGAAACTTAGTGACAAAACATTTTAGGTAACAATAGAATTTATTATAGGGAACAAGGGAGAAAAAGTGAAATTTTAAGTGGATGAAGGAAATATGCTATCCCCCCTTGGGAGGTCCTTACTTATATCCGATGCTCACCTCCCCTAGAAAAATGGTCATTAAAATCCGCGAGATATGTTTACCTTTGTACTCATCGAATGATAGAAACCCATCTTTGTCGGTATCCACGAATTCCATGAATTCCTAAAGAGATTACACAGTGCGTCAGGAGAGGATGAAGGGTGTAGGAGAGTCAATCCCCTATATAGGCTTTATTCCCAAGGAAATCTCTCTTAAGGTATTTATAGATCTTTCTCAGTCTCGGAAATGGCCAATCCTGTGACGCTAAGTTTACTCACGTGAACTGCTAGCCCACGCGTAATTTCATCCACAACGAAAATAACCACACACAACGCGCGTGGTAACATTATCCGCAGAAGAACTGGGTATCATGTCTAAAAATAACTTAGGATTACCTTGGGAATAAGGCCTCAACTCTCTTAGTTTTCATTCTCTCTTGAATGATATACGTTGTCAGAGAGGACAAACTCGACTTCAGACTCGCACACAGTCAACGTACAGTTATTTCTTGACTCGTGGTCGAGGAAAGCTTAGATCTAGATACGAGCGATGAAGGAAGCAACAAAAACGCCTCAAAACGAAATGGCGAGCTGCATTTGCATGTACATCTAGGTAAATTTCACAACTGTACTCCGTAAAAATAATTTGAGCTCACAAACCTCTGCAAAAACCCACTTGAAATAACTACATTCTGAACATTATGGACAACACAAATTCATGATAATAAACCTTAACCAACGTTGTATCTGCATATTTGACGTGAGGAAGTTCACAGTTTTTAAACACCCTAGAACATGTTACAGTTACGAGACCGTACTACTGTAATATTTATCACGATTAACTTAGTTCAGAGGGGCAAATACTTAAATCAACCATTTTCCCGAGTATCGGGACGGGCATTGACCCGAATGATTCCGCGTGACCATTCTTAGTTTTTAAGTTTCTTGAACCAAGCTAGCCCAGGAACGTACGGTGAGAATATCAGCGCTCGGTCTTTTTTGTACGAACCTCGTTTCGATATACTAAAGTATGGCCTTCACGGTTGGTTAATAAGATACATATCTCTGGGTTTACAAAGAACAAAGAACACAACGAAATCTTACTTCAACTATGGCTCCAAACATGCTTGGATTTTCCTCAGGATGGAACATAGAAATCAAACCATCACGTGATAATAAACCGTCTTCCTTCGCGTTAGCATGATCAAATCTTCTTTTGTCGCGCTGTTTTTGTTTCTCTGTAAAACCTGCGAAATAAGACCGTGAGACAATTGACCCTTCAAGCTAGAAACTTCAAAGTTCTATTATTTTTAATCCTCGCAATTTATGTATTCGTGATTTATGTTTCAAGAATGATTCCTAGCTCAGTTGAATCCGCAATAAAAAAACATTAAGCTTGTTTTTAAAAGGAGTATTTGCCATAGTACATAAAGGCCTAGAATTTTTAAAAGTTCCTAGATCACAGTACAGCCAGTCTTTACGCACCCTACCCCCCCCCCCCCCACGCCTCCCTCCTCCTGACCCCACACAAACATAAAGGGCGCTATCACTGACCTCCTCTGTTTTCAGCGCCCTTGATATATTCTTCCCAAGAGACCTTGCCGTCTTTATTCGTGTCCAGTGTCTTCAGCCGATTCTCGGCCTCTTGTTTGTAAAAATTCTTCATACTCCTGCCTGTCCAGGCAGCAAGTTCTTCGACTGATATTTGACCATCTCCATTTTTATCAATTAATGGAATAACCAACCTATAACAAAGAAAAAATGCTTAGCTCGGGTACCCAAGGAGTAGTTTTGACAAAATCCGTGCTACAGAACATGGATAGCCTGCGGGCAGGCTCACGTTGGAGCACAAGCGCGCACGAAATCAAGCCGTGAAGCCGCGAGACGAGACTCTACACCAGACTCCTTCCCGCTGAATCGCTTTGCTCGTCGCTCGCAGGCTAGAATATGGATTGCTGAATTGTCATGAACCAACCGCCTTCGTTCTATGAAGGAAATGATAGGGCCAAACAAAAAAACGCGTATAATGATATGGGTATGAGCCCCGAGGGGTGACTCGCATATGGAAAGGTCGGGGGTGCCCGTCGGAAAAATTGAATAAAGGTGGTATGGTACCCTCAATATGGACCAAAAAGTTTGTTTAAATATGATGAAGAAAGATCAATTGTGTGCTACTGCACTCAAGAAAAGAAATTAAATTTCTAGAGTTTTACTCAAAATGGTTGCTATGGAAACCAGCCACAGCCTTTTGAAGTAGTGTTTTATAGTATTGACGCCAATACTTCCTGCTCTTTTACAAAACAAGAATTGACTGTCAAATAAGCATATCATGTAAGTTTCTGTTTTGTTCTGTGATATGAACCTAAGTTTTGACAGTTAACGCTTATTTTCAGTGCTTTTTACAGCTTTATTTGGAAATAACCTTATTTTTTACCACACCCAGTGGACAAATCATCTCATGTCACGTGACAGACCTTAAAATGTTACGATTTTTTTGGTTTATATCATCACGACACTATTGGTCTTTGATGAGCCCAAGTTTCAGAAATTCTACTTAAAAACCTTGCAAAGCAGAAATGTTGGCGCGAAGTCAGTCGGTACAAAAGTAAACTTTTGAGAAAAATGCACTTTAAGTTTTTTACACGAAGTATTAAGCATTTAACGAGCCACAAATAGTGGGGGGGGGGGGGGGGTGCAGATTGGATCTCGGGGGAGATGGTGCAATGGTTGTTCTATTTTGTAAAAAGTTACCGCAGTTGTGGGAAATATTCCTTGTCATAAGGGAAATGAATGAGCCTGTGATGGCAATTTGAGGCAAAGCTTTTCATAAATAATTATACCAATCGAGTTGTGCATGTCTTAAAAGTTTTTTCCAAATAGTTTCGTTCATATAAGTTAAAAATAATCTATATTTTTGGTCACGTTCTTATAGTAAACAGTTGTTGCTATGGCCATTGCCACGTGAAAAAACTTATACCACTGTGTACTTTCCTTAAATTTCACACTCATCTGGAAGGAAATTCGGCAAGATCGTTTCAAAATGTTTTTGACAAGTCCTCAAGGGTCTTAAGTCTTGTATTTCCAAGAAATTGAATTTTTCATGAACATCGCCATATTTTAGGGTACCATACCACCTTAAACCTCTAAAGGAGACCAATCCGGGCGTGGCTAAAACTTTACTTGACCCCTAAAAGATACAAATGTCCAAGAAAGGAGCCCGCGCTTGTACACCGGAGTCGAGAAACCGGTGGAAATCAAGCCTAAAAACGGAAATAAGAGCGTTTCCTTTATTATTTTTTCAAATCCACCCTAAAAGATACTTTGACAACAAAAGATAGTGGCGTTTCGTCATCAACACCTAAGTGGGACCAGAATCCTTGATTTATACGCGAGAAAACCAGACGCGAGACGACGAGCTTCCCCCACCTTTTCACATGGGACACCCCACCCAAGGTATGAGCATCCCCTTGTAAAACACTTAAAACTATGTTCAGTACCCCATGTCCTTAAGCTTTTTCGCATTCTCTCTCACTCTAGTGGTGATCGTTATTTTTATTGTTTCTTCTCGCCATTAAGAGATGCTATAATTATTTCGCTTTAGCAGCTATAAGTTGGAAGAAATATTGCGTGACGACCGAAAAAGAGAAAAGCGTATGAATGTCACGCAACGCTTGCCTTTCGAAGGCAACAGAGAATGTCACAATGACGGCAAAGAATTTCCGGTTAATAGTAACACCTTAAAATCTTTGTAGCTTTGCGTCAAAAGGAGAAGATATAAATTAAGTCCATTGATCGAAAGTAAATGATATTGTATCAAATAAAAACAACGTGCTCTGCTGGCAAACCTTAACACGTAAAATTTTTTACTCACAGAAACAAGCTACAAAAATTCATCCCGCCAAAATGTCATCAAATGCAGGGGAAAGCTTTTGGTGTGTTTAAGCTCATTCATCTTTTACCAGGTACTGCTAAAACGTAAAAAATAGCGTTATGTCACTAACCTGAGATTCGCTTTATCCTTGTCCATGTCTGACCGGGCCGTTTGTCCTTTAAAATCCGATTTAGGAGTGTCTGATCTGTCAGGTCCTTTAAAATTTGCTGTTATTCCCCGACACAAGATGCAAGTTAATAAAAATATCAGGAGCGAAGCCATGCCACTGCAACGTCTATAGTCTTAGATTGCTTGGGAAATAATCAGACTCGAAAGCTATCGAAGAAGAGCACCGTCGACGGCAACGCGAACAATAATGAACAAGGGACTTTGTCTTCGAAAATATTGCGTGACATCGACACCCGACTTCCGCTTGAAGTTAATTTTTCATAGAATCCAGAGGCCTCTAAACTGAAATCAGATAACACTTCCTCTAATCTCTTAACTTCATTCGATCGTCAGTTACACAAGGCGAACCATTAAAATCGAGTTATTCGCGGAGACATACATGTAGGCAGGAATTGCAAGGTAAACTTGTTGTTTCATTTCCCTTAAGGGATACTCGTTCGCATCGGTCACGCTTTCTACAGAATGCGTTACGGACATGCTGACTATTCAGTTTTAGCGCGAGAAGTTGAGCCAAGACGATTATTCCGGACTCCAGATAATCCTGGCGTTACTTGTTTTGCAGATAATTTCACAGTTCCTCTGTGATTCTTCGCTTTCTATCTGCAGTCGCGCCTACATCCGTATGATGATCGTAGCCCCATATCCCGCGGGAAAAAGGACGACAGGAATACGAAGGAGCGGCACATGCTAAAAAATGAAAGAAAAAATTACGATCTTATCCTGCTTCAATCTCAAAATTTTCACGAAAATGTTCATGACGAAGGCATAAATGGACCCGTTCAATGCTCGATGTTTACTTTTGGAAAAAGTACATGGAACAGGGATGAATTTTGATCTCTATTAGGTAGTGAGGGAGGGGGAGGGGGGGGGGGGGGAGGGGTGACGTGTTGTGCTTAGGGTTAGTAAGGATTAACCAAAAGTCTTTCATCAATTGTTGCTCTTAAGTTTTACATAATTAGCTTTATGCACCTTACGAAAGAAAAAAAAAATATTTAGTCTCTTTTTGTCCAGTGAGTATTTACAGGTGTTTCAATAAGTTTATTCCCGCTTTCCAGTCAGTCTTGTAACTCAGAGCACGGAGACTCCTTTTCAAGGCGTTGTGGTACACTCTTCACAAGCGATTCACCATCACTACCAGATGAGAGGAACAATAAACAAATATTTATTTGACGCTCATTACCAGCGTTCGGGGATAACGTTCTGGCTTTAAATCACTATAAAATACTTCAGGTTCCCCTTTTGCAAACGCTATCAATGTCAAAAATATATATCTATGTATTGTTAAAGACTAGACTTTCTGTAAAATTTATGGTAAACACTGAACAGGAACGGTCTAAGCGTGCAATACTCAAAAAATGGCAGCAATTACTTGCATCCATGAATTAAATAACTTCCGGTATTATTTGTAGCTATCAGACAAACATATACTTCAACATAGGTCATTCGAAAAAACAGTAGAAACGAACTGTATGATCAAGGATGTCTCGCTATTCAATCAATTACATTAAGACACATACTGTTGTCTTGGTAACCTCCCTGGCCAGGGTTGTTCGAAAGGCGGATAACGCTATCCGCTAAAAATCACTATCCAGTGGAAAGTGGTTTGTTTTGTTAAGACTTATCTACTGGATGGTGATTTATCAGTCGAAACAACTGGGGCCTGGACAACGTTATTTTGGAGTATTCATTTTAGTTATGCCTAACAAAACAATCAGTCTTCTTTGTCAGTCAAAGTAGTACAAGCGCTTGAATCTTGTACAAAACCTTCTAAGCTGTAATATTTCTGGTCTAAGGCACCTTTACCAACGTAAACAGGGATAAGAACTGAACACAGAAGTTTTATAAGGCTCGGGAATTCCCAGCGACAATGCTTGAATTGAAATAAAAGTTCTTCACCTACAGCATTAAAACCATTGATCTCTTCATCAAAAATCAGTTCTTGTTCAGCAGTTCCTTACGTCGCCGAGACACATTGCAATCTATAGATTTTCTCATGCCCAATCACAAGACGATAATTTGCCCTATCTTACGTTCACAGGCCAATCAGATGCTTGATATCCCGCACTCGAGCTCGCCTCCGTTCTTCCTGACTCTGTGTTTGTAAACCGAAGGCCTGGCCCATCAGCGTCCGCTTCTGTTCCTGCAAGCTGAGCATGCGTTCTTCCACGGAGTTCATCACAATGTACTGAAAGACAAAGCACTCCGTCACGCAATGATGGTCACGACACTGACGTTTAAAACGAGGCTCAGGTGAACCTCGCAGACTGGATTCTGACTGAACCAAACGAGCTACTTACTTACTTAAAACCTGACTTGAAGTATTTGCGAGGGAGAAGAAACATGCAATATACCAACCTTTGTGATAATCACTTCTTGTGTTTGACCCAAGCGATGACTGCGATCGAAACACTGCTCCTCAATGGCCGGATTCCAGGCCTACAGCAGTGACAAACAAAATCAAAGTTATAAAGTTATAAGTTAAACCTTTGCTTGGTATAACAGCTTACAGTCGGGGTTTCACTTAACATACCGGGTCCATAAGAAAAACTCGCGTAGCAGCCGTTAGATTCAAACCCACTCCCCCAGCTGTCAGCGACAACAAGAACACTCTA
Organism: Orbicella faveolata; assembly: GCF_042242905.1. Classification (NCBI taxonomy): domain Eukaryota; kingdom Metazoa; phylum Cnidaria; class Anthozoa; order Scleractinia; family Merulinidae; genus Orbicella; species Orbicella faveolata. Next base: position 7,871,122 of record NW_028301554.1, read on the forward strand.
GGAGAACTGGAACTAGGGTTGGAAAAGTTCTCTATGGCTTGCGCCCTCGCTTCTTGGGTCATTCTTCCATCCAGCCTGACGAAGGATAAATCTTCTTTTTGGAGCGCTTTCTCGATAACATCCAAGAATGAAGTGAACTGGGACACTACAAGGCTCTTTGTGGACGGGTCCTTGTCTCGGATAGCACATAAGGCCCCTATCAATGCATCCAGCTGAAATGGAAGGTGACAAGCGCACTATTATAATAAATACACTGTTGATAATCTGGCATGAATTTAAAGCATGTAATAGTTAAGAAATGGAAAAAAACTTGTGCCCTTGTTAACAATTTGAGGGCCGCTTCTTGGCGTTTTCGAAGTGTTTGTGAAGAGGATTTAGATAAAGTTTTGAACGACTAGTAGATTTAAATTTATACTAAAACAATAAGATCATTTACTCTCAATTTCTATGCGCGATAGTTGACTCGGGCTGCGCCCTCGTCATCTATCACATGAGAGAAATCTCGAGCTCATAATCTAATTGTTAATTAGAAACACGAGTGGAAGTTTCGGAGAACGAGAAACGCTGTGACTTAAATTACAAAATACTTTTTTAAAATTGTTTTCGCTAGATAATAAATTGAAAGGCTCCTCGAATATTGATTCTTTGAAAAAGAACATTAGGAAAAAAGGCCTAACGTCACTCTTAAACAACAACAACAGCTGATGTAACCTGTGCAATTCTTAGAGACTACCTCTTATATACCCATTGTTTTATTGTACAATTTATACGTGCTACATATTTTAATTGCATATACATTTTTATTATTCCTTATTTGTAAATAATTTTAATTTTTTTGTTGTGTCCCCAATTAGTTGTGAAAACTAAATACACTTACTTCGCTCAATAATAACAACTATACGGAAATAATATTTAAAAAACCCCAAACAACCAGGTACCGAGAAATTTCAAGTAACAGCTCTAAAACCAGAATCCAGGATAAAATGTTTATCCTGTTGCTGTAAGAGGATGACCGGCTATGTAACAGAAAAGATCTCCTATTAAAGAGCCCTTCTGCTAAATAGTGAGAATTATATACTGCCTCAGAAATATGTGAAATCTTACATTACTTGTGGTTTCTAAAAAAGTACTTCTCTTTAAAAAACTCAAACCTTGGAACTTTTCTCGGACTCTCCAGGTTCCTCGTTAGTTTTCTTGGCTTCTGGTTTCTGTTTCTTCTTCTCGGGAACCTTAATCAGTTCGTTCTCATTTAGCGGTGCACGGCAGAGCGGGCAGCGAGGAGCAAGGTTATCTGACGTCATAACATCCATAATGCACTGCTGGCAGAAGACATGTGCACAGCGCGTGATGACTGGCTCGACCAGGGAGTCGAGGCACACCGAACATTCTTCGTCACTTCCCGAAGATAACGTCATGAGTAGATCTTTGATGAGTCGGTTAGTGTCGTGGTCCACATCGAGATCGTCGTCATCTGAGTCATCTAGCCCTGAAATATCACATTCGCATATCAAATATATTTTCTCGCGTTTGACTGGTCCAAATACGTCACAAGATTGAGTAACTTACTAAACATTTCAAGCAAACTAGCAAAATGTTTTCACGTGCCCAGAACCATTTTAACATTGACCGACTTAGAAGAGGTTTCCCCAAAAGAGCGACCTTATATAAAAATGTTTGAAGAATAATACACGCAGTAACACCCAATTGGCGTGAAAAGATGCTCCGACATTTGTCTTTGGACATTATTTGTCCCTCGTTGGACATTATTTGTCCCTCGAAGTTTGCTAGTTTCCTCGAATGCTTCGCTCTCCGATGACCGCGGAAAAATATCCAAGCATATGTTTTTGGCCAAATGTAGACCATTGCTTATTCACAGTATATTCAATACCCTAGCCGTAGATCTGTTCAATCTCAGCCACAAAACGAGCAGCAGGAGAACAAATGATGGGAAGACTGATTTCAAAATTTTCAGGTCTTTTCCGGTAAAATATAACCGTAGCGTTGGTAAAAAGAGCATAAAAAGAGGATTATCAAGGGGATACATCTATAGACTAACCAAACACTGTGAAGTGTCATCTGTACAGTGTTAGGCCCGTGCCTACCCTAGTTACCTTGTAAAAGATTCTGTGCATGTTGGAGCGATTCGCATTCTTTAGCGCAGAGCTGTGGGTGTAAACACAACTGGCGGAGACGCATTAAAATGGCAAAACAGTGCGCGTACTTCGCTAGAACTGTTCCATCTTGAAGATATCTGAAATAAGAAATGCAGAGATGGCAATCGAAGCCCATTTGTACCTATTTCATTAACAGTGTACGTGCATTTTTTTTTTAAATGAACCGCAGTCGAACCGCTATTAAGCGGCCACCCACAAGGAAATGGGAGGTGGCCGCTTAACCTTTCAAGCAGTAGTATCAAGATACAAAATCTCCTCACTGGTATCCATACATTTTCTTATGGTACTAACTACGAAAACTTGTTAAAAATCATAGAAATTTCTATTTGGTGATGATGTCCCTGATTGTCACTACCTTCTCTCTTGCTTTATGCATTGATACTGTCAGGGGAAATTTGTTGCTGGTCCAGTTTAAAGGGTTAATAGGGGTTTGTGTAAATTGAATATTTTTTAGATTAGGATAATTAGTTAGTGAACATACAATCACGTCAAGACAATCATAATAAACGTGCGTTTGAATGTCTTTAAACGCCGTCCAGTTCTATTTCAGACTCCTATCTGCCATCGTCTTTTCTAAAGGAAAGCCAAACTACATCTATGAAATTACCTTCGTATGATCAGTTGGCCATGGTTCTGCATGGCATCGTATAATTTCCGCTCCTTGTCAGACAACTCAACCTCTTGAATGACCACTGTACGAGGCGGCAGCTTTACAAGTGGTTTTCCCTCGTCCTGATCTGTCTTGAGTCTTCTGATTGAAATGTGCTTGAGAAGTTTTTGTAAACGACTGCAATCAAAGGTGTAGATCATTTCAATTCGTTTCAATTCTTTTACTTTGAAGGACAAGTCTCTCGAAAGTATTTTACTCAATTCACCAGAATGAAAGTCTGGATAATTGGTATTATACCAAAAATTAAATCTCGGCCTGAAACGGGCATCCAAAAAAAATCAACGCCCAAATCGTAAGCGAGAGTGACGGCGTTTTGTTAGAAAAAATTATCATTGCAAGTGAGAAATATGAAAACACAGCTTTTAATATTTCTAAAGTTTTGTAAGTTTCGTTTCGTAAACGCTCTTCAAACCGAAGGAATTTTGAAACGCCGGCTTTTCGTTTTATACATCCAAAATGACCGGTGATATTTCTCCGGCGTAGTGTGGACGGAAAACATTTTGATACATTTTCAGAGTGAAAATGCCGTTTTCAAAATTCTGCGGTGGATGGGACCTTGCACTATGTTACTCAAAATGGTTTTCAGTAAGCGAGTAAAGCTTGTTTTCCTTATTTAGCACACTGATTTGCTGCGTTACAAAAGAAATAAATTATTGTCAATGCTCTTGGCTGCAGATTCATCACAATCGGGACACAGGTCAGAAATTTGGCAAGCACAGTGTATGCCCATTAAAAAAGCTATTAAAACTAACTAGACGTCTCCTCTGGCTACTCACTGAAATTCAGACTGCAACTTAATAGCTCTACATGTGCGTTACAGTTAAGGGTTCGCGCATTTTGAAAAGTTTAGCCTAAATTTTTCAAGTACGTTGTTTGTAGTCCGTGTTAATCTTCTCCATCCTTAAGCATCCTTCTTCCTTTATGGTTAATTATTATCTCGTTGGCGTTTTCTTTTTATGTCTTATATCTTAGTAAACTTTTATTTCCAGGTTTCCCTCAATTCAAAGGTAATTGTGTACATGGCCAAAATAACTCAAACTAGACTAAGCTTCTTTAAGTATTCTATGCTTAAAGTTAAGCAGCCTACTTGACGCCTTGTTCATCTCCTCTTCTCACACTTGAGGCCAGTGCAGAATTCCACCAGCCCTTGTCATCAAATGGTTCTATGCGAAGAAATTTGCACACAGACCACAGGTCATCCAGCCTGTTTTGTATTGGTGTCCCTGTCAGGACCCATCGACGCTCTGCTGCTAGATCAATCATAGCTCTGGTCAGACGAGTCTGTGGGTTTCTTATAGTGTGACCCTCATCTAGGATAATGCGCAGCCATTTAATCTTATGAAGTGGAGAGTCATTCTGCAATGTACAGTAATTAATGTAGTTTGTAATAATAATCATCAATGACTGACAATGCAATACAATATCAGGAAAACTTGATGAACACTTTACAAAACCATAGGCTCAAGTCATGATAAACACTGGCAAATTCATAACTGTCCATGATCGTTTTCCTTCCAACTCTTTATCCCTAAAATTGTCATCAAAAACCCACTCAGCAATGGACCCTTAAGTTGACTGAGCAATTGAACGTTTAGAGTTCCTAGGGAATTATTTTGACCAAGAGAGGACTAATAACGTACTAACTTGAGAAGAAAATTTTTGAGAAACTCAACAGTTAATTTCTTTGCATCTCCAAACACAACACTGGAAAAATAGAAAGAAAATCCCAAACTAACATCATCAGGCAGCAATCTCCGATAACTTGGCCATCTTGACTTGTGAAACCAACTTGAAATCAAATAACAGTCACCTATTTACATCATGTTTCTGATCAAATACATGTATAATTGACAAACCAAATTTTACAGTCAAGTAAATATAACTGCTTGAACAGGTTGTATAGGACATACAAGTCTGTAAACAACTTATCGCACGCTCACAAAGATCTCTACGGAGCGTTACCTGACAGACAACAGAACACCAGAGGACATAAATGTACAAAGTGCTACAATACAAACCCTGCTGTAGTCATTAGTCAGTGTAGGATATGTTGTCAGTACAATGTCCTGTTGTCTAAGAAATTTCACATCTCTCAATCGCTCTGCTCCATAATACATGTAAACTTGCAGACTGACATCTGGGTGAACATGGCTGCATATCTGGTCCTACAAAAAGCACAAAACAACAGCTGATCAACACAATGTTTTCACATAGATTTTACATGTACATGTTAGAGAGAAGATAGAAGTCAACGATACAGAAGTGATTCCACTTGACATGAATTATTAGAAAAAAGGGAGATGCATGGTCAAGACACTGTTTAGCACTACACAGGAAATGGACAGCTCTTTGGGGACAAAAGAGGCAGGTTCTTTTGTTTCTACTCCCAGAAGCTACATGTAACTAGAAGAGGTAGAGGAATATTGGGCATAAATACAGGGGTTTAGACATAGTGGGCTACCAAGAGGAGTACAAGAATGGGCCTAGATTATTATACCATGTCACTAGAAGACAAGTATTAAAAGAGTCCAGGGAGATGGTGTTGGGGAAGGGTGTAAATAGAGGGGGATACAGCTGTACATGTAAATAGTGGGAGAACTGAGCAGGGATCTACCTCAAAGGGCAAAGTACAGGGGGACTCAAATAAAGGGGGCTGGGGCAGTGCTTTCTATAACATTTGAAGAAAGTGGCTCTCCTGGAGCATAGCACCTGTCAGAGAGCAATAAGTGAAGCTCATAACAACTTTCTTCAAAGGACAAAGTTTTGTAAACTGGTAGGTAGCATTATCAATGTAGCTGGTGATCCACAACAGAATACTGGCTGGACCTCTAGAAGGTTCCAGGTCTTACTGAAAGCACAGGAACAGTAAGTGTTATGCGTTCTTCTGGGTCAAGTAGATTTTCCTACCAGGCAATGAGCTTTTCATTCTCATTTGCCTGATGGGTGAGGACCCAGGCAAGTTGCCTCCCAACTAAATAACAAAAAAAGTAAACTAAGACTTGCCCAGGGCAAGAAAAAGTTCGGAGCTGCTTGTCCAATAGCACAGTTGAATTCAAGTTTTTTTTTAGTGCTGAGGAGTGAGGATAGAGTTTAAAAAAGGAATAAACGAGGGGACTTAACATTGAGTTTATTTTCAACACTTACTGTCCAGTTACTAAGCACAGACAGTGGGCACACAATCAATGTAGCACCATGCTCGTCATCTGATTGAGATTTGTTGCTGTTAGTTCCATTTGCACTAACACTGCGTTTGCCAGCAGACAGCCATGGTGTAGCTATGTCAACGTTATCATCAGTATCAATGCTAATTGGCGATGGTGATTTTTTAGGTTTGGGAACTTCTTTCTCCTCTTTGAATTTCTCCTTTTTTATTGCTTTGCTGTAAACAAAAAGAATCATCATCAGAGCAAGAATACAACACACTGATCAGTACAAAAACACATTAAAAAAAAAAAAAACATTAGAGAGACTTATTGGGAGATCATGAAAAAAATAAATCTACCCATACAGTACCTGGAGAACTTGGAGAGATACATTTGCCTGAATCTAAAACCTGGCTGTTTTAAAGCTTTACTGTCTGCCAACCTAAAATGTTACAAAACAGTTCAACAATGTTGAAACACATAGTAGGTATGTAAAAACACTTACAGATATCAAACCTTTCTGGCGGGGTAGGCAAGAGCAAGACCCCAACCCATTCACCCACTCAACTTCCTGCTCAGCAGATCACTATAGTAATAAAAAAGTAGCAACCCTCAAAAAAAGTGAAAAATTTCACGGTTGTTAATTGATCAACAAATTTCAAAGACGCGACACTTTGGAGGTAAACGATCATCGAAAAGAAGCAGCCTCATACAAAACTTCACAAGAAAATACCAATGGAAACAATGGATATAACAACTAAAAAACACAGATACAACAAACTGAACCAAAATGTTCTGAATTTTGTTTTAAATCATAATGATCCTTACTACAACTTAGGCAAGACTCTGTTTGGTGTAACAGAAATTCATTTCAACAATAGTAAACCCTTTCTTTTTTCTACATGTTCAGAACATTTTTATTTATTTATTTTTTTACTTCACTAAGATTTGGTACGTATTTGAGGTACCCATACATGTAGCTACATGTAGCAATCCCCAAAATTGACCCTCTGCAAGCAATGATACAACTACAAGGAGATCGCTAAATAAGAGGTAATGCGCTTTGTTACTTTCAGAACTTTACCACTGGTATTAAGTACCTTTTCTTTTTGTCTCCAACCTCTTTTCTTTTCTTAATAGTTACTGTTTTCACTGCTTCTTTGTTATCCATTTCAACATCACCATCATTGTCACCATTTTCGTTATCTTTGCGTTGCATCTTCTCTGCAGGTTCAGATTTACATTCTCCATCTTGGCCTAAAGTTGATGCTCCTCTCTTTGGAAACAGAATGGAAAAATCATCACAAATTACACTAATTCCTCATGGACAATAGCGCAGTGTGGCTGAGTGGTTAGCAGGGCTCGAAAAAAGTGCCGTCCAGTTGTCCAGGACAAGCAGATTCTCCTAATGTTCTGGGTAAGTAATTTTTCATTCTCACTTGCCCAATGGGCAAGTGATCAGGCAATTTGTCTGCCAACTAAATCATTAAAAGAGTAAACTAAGACTTGGCCAGGGCAAGCAATATTTGAGAGATACTTGTCCTATTGGCAAGCTAGAATTCAAGTTTTTTTCGAACCCTGGTTAGGATGCTGGACTTGAAATTGCAGGTTCAAATCCTACTCTAACCACTAACTGGTGTAGTTCTCAGTACATTGTAGTTCTGAGTTGAATTCTTTAGCACCCTTGTTATTAGTTAACTGGTCTACCTCCTGCAATTAGTCATTCAGCGATTGTTTGGATTAGCGCTGAAAAGCCCCACTGGGCGAGTGGTCAGTTACCAGTATTTGGATATTTTATCAGAAGACTGAGAAAATTTCATCATTGTGATCGCTGAGAGCAGGCAAATTCATCATTAATTTTTAATATTCACTGCAGTGCAAATTATACAGGCACAGCTGTAATTTTCACACAATAAATTAGTTGCTGTATGAAAACTATTGTTATTTGAAAATTCTATTAATTGCACTAGCCTGACAACTTGTGCAATTTTGAGAGATTTTTCAAAAATTACTTACTGTATGCTTATTTCTTAGCTCATTTAAAAACAAATAACCATTAATAAGTACACAATTTAACCAACCTTAGTTGATGACCGCCTAGAGAACATTGGCTTTCCATTAAGGTGATTGGCCATAATCAGGGTGATAACAGTAAGAGTCTTTCCAAGCCCCATATCATCTGCTAGTTTGCCACCTTTGGGAGAGTTAGGCTTTCTGTCAGTGGACCAGTTTGTTCCCTTGTTAAACCATGTGTTCTTGTTGACTTGTGTCCAGAATGCAGCTAGATCAGTATTGTTTTCTCTTGTTATCATCCAGTTTAGAGCTTGTAGCTGGTAAGGGAACAGCCTTGTGGTAATGGCCTGTCAGTGGAATAAATTAATTACATTGTTTGCTGGGATAACCTGTTTTTCTCATGTGGTACAAGTTCATGTGCATGCACTATCATGTACCGGTAATAAATTATTATGCTGCATAAGATGGTTCTTCAAGTCTGTGGATGCAACACTAGTGTGTGACCATTGAAACAAAAGCTATTGAGCAGTACTGTACTTCCATGTCAACCATGTACAAGGTAGTTAGCACTTTTCATGTTACAGTCCTTAATAAGATGCTTTTTAACTTTTTTTTCAATAATTTCAAGTGAAAAGCAGAGCAGACTTTTTAAATTCAGATGGCCATGTGAGATGGACACTACGCCATCAGTCTTGGTTCTTACAATCTCATTATTCATAACAATTTCATTGCCAAACTCACAACCTTGTTGAATGAAAACAGAGATGGGACTTTCCTTCAGTGTTCATGGCAGAAATATTTATATTAATATATCTAAGTATCTTTACATATTAAGTCATTTCCCATAGAATTATGTACCTCGGGTTGCTCAGCTTTTGCTACCTTGTCATATTCAACCAGGCCGTCAAAGAGTTGGTCTAAGACATTCAGTGGCTATAGAAGAGTAAGTACATAATTTATACCATCATTATTTTAGTACACAGGTAAATATGGTCATTTGGAGTCAGAATCCCTTTACAACTCTACTGGGTAAAATGTTAAGAAAATCGTAAATGTATAATTCTCCTAACATTCTGTCCAAAGTGAACTTAAATGTACATATACACTATGCACATGCAGTGTGATTGGGAATAATTCTGAGCTGCATGGTACATTAGTCCTGGGACTGGGGCCCTTGGCATGCCACCTTAATTCTGTGGACAAGGCAAGATGTACACTGTAAATGCATCTAAAAGTTCCTAAGTGTTCCAGCAACAGGGATCATACATCTAGGAAGCTAGCTTATCAACTTGTACAATGTACTGTAAGTCACTCTAGTTTCTACCCCTGACCTCCTCTCTTACACATACCAATGGCAAACTACATTAGTCTGTAGCATTTTATGCCTAGTATTTTTTCCTGCACTTCCTCAGAAAGTTATCAATGTGCATGTACATGTAGGAGAGAAACACTGAGAAAAGAGTCACCTTAGAACACAATACTTAGGATCCACAATACATGTATTCACTTACCACAACAGGAAAAATCTGAGGCTTCACATCTTGTTCAGAGGGATTTACAGCATTCACTTGGTTTGCTTTCATTCCATTACATGTGCAGTCACCTTGACAACTAGCTTGGCAAGTTGTACATTTAGGAACAGCTCCACTACCTTCTCCAGTGCTGGAAGGACCAGGACAGGAGCAAACAAGAATAGGGTTACATTTGTTGCATGGAGTGAAGTCTGGAAAAATAGCTGGAATATCAGGATGGGCAGTAGAACTGTTTGCAATTGGCAGTGATTCCAATGCAGCATTATCTGCACAAAGTTTGGCAGCAACTGTTGTTTGTGTAACATTTGCGGTAACATTTGATGACGCGATTGGAACTTCGGGATCTAACTTTGTCATTGGTACAGGAATTGCAACCAAAGCTTTAGAATTGCTTGTACTTGGAAAAGATGAGCTTGAGATGGTTGCCACATTATTTGATATTGAAGATGAAGACCCATTTGAAACTTCAGGATCTAACTTTGTCGTTGGTACAGGAATTGCAACCAAAGCTTTAGAATTGCTTGTACTTGGAAAAGATGGTCTTGAGATGGTTGCCACGTTATTTGATATTGAAGTTGGTTCCAGATCCTCTACTTTGTTAGCTAAACTTGGAATAGCCAATGGTGTACTAGAATTCCCTGCCATAGTGCTGGTTGCTGAAGCATTCATTGGCAAGGTGCACATAGCAAGAGCTTGCGCCAACATTTGAGGAGTCACAACATGAGTGATGGCAGTGGTTTGTGAGACATGATGCTCCAGTTGGAGCTAAAACTGTCGCAGCTGCTTCATTGCTTTCATGCAGTGAAATAGCAAATGTTGTTATAGGTTTTGAGAAATTTGAAAGGCTACTGTTGGATGATGTTCTTGCACAAGTAACAGCAGTGATTTTTGAGACATCTTGTGCTACAGCTAGGGCTGAAATTGTCGCTGCTGGTTTAATGCTTTCAGGCATTGCAATAGCAAATGTTGTTACAGATTTTGTGGAATTTACAAGAAAACTAGTGGTAGGCGTTCCTGGCGTGACAAAAGAATAAGTTGTACTTTGAGCTACTGTATCTTCATGTGTTACAGGATTTGACAGGCGAGCCTTTTTAGCTGATCTTATAAAATAGGGTGAAGTTGTGACACTGTCTACCAATGATGCATTAAGAGGTAAAGGAAAACCAGATTTGTGTTCATTGCTTTGGGACGCATCTGGTAATTTATCAGTTGAAATGTGTTCTGTAGAAACTTGCAGAATTTCAGAAGCACAGTTGTTAGTTTGAGCGAGGCTTGAGGCATTTGGTAGGATCAATGTTTGTCCGTTACACTCTAGATTCTCTGAGCTAGAACACTGCGTCTTGGAATCTTCATTATTCCCCAAATCACTTGGCATGTCAAACGAAACTTCAGACGAGGTTTGCTTCATATCGACGGTCACTGAATCGAGAGTCTGTTCCATATTTTGAGGCACGTCTCCATCTTGGGTTGACAATGATTTATTTCCAGCCGAGTTACGTTCGCCGTTGTCCAGTTTTCCATCGAGATCGCTAGCTACGACACCGCTGTTTTCGTTTCTCACTGGTGAAGAACCTTTATCACAATATTGATCATCCTCTTGAAGGCTTGTATTCAGCGAGCCGTTCATGGTTGTAAAAAAATCCACTTCCGCCATGACGGGCATGGTCAAAAATTACAATTCTTCACCATTTTAGTCTCTTGAACTGTTGCAAATCACAAAAACAGTCTTACTGAAGACAAAGATCTCTATTATTGTCGTTAACGAAGTGGTATTACCATTGAAATCCGAAGACAAAAGCAAAAATATTCCGTAAACCAGCTTTCATGAGGTTTCGATTTTAGCGCGAAACCCGTGAAACATACCCAGGCCTTACTGCTCTGTCGTCTTCCATATTTAGAATATTCTCTGGGGAGTGCGTACCGAGAGCTCTGATTGGCTGGTTTGACAAAGAGAAAATGACATGTAACCTAGGCATTCGACAACAAAAGAACCAGACATATGGCGTGAAATAGGCAAACTTATTGTAAACAATGGAAAATGTGTTTGCTCAGTACTCACGACAATTGAACAGACATTTACGTTTGCATTTTATTGTCGACAAACACGCATTTTATACTGCAAACATGGCTTCTTCACAGAATGGCGAAAAATCGCCATCGTTCTCGTCGGAAAAAAGCGCTCAGCGTGTCCCGTTTTCGAATGTTCGCGATAAAGCGATTTACGAGCACACTGCGGGAGACGAAACGGTTGGATTGGACCCGGATTACGAAAGCCTGGTAGAAAACTTGGACGAACTTTCAGAGGAACAACTGGATGAACTACTTCGAGAAGCTCGCGATATAAACCAAAGATTGCGGTCTGTGGAGAGAAAACAACCTGTGCACGTTCACAGAGGAAGCATGGCTGATCACGAATTGGCCATGGAAGAAAGCGCATCAAGGCCAAGCCGATCTCACTTTTTGCCTCCGATTCAACAAACAAAGACTGCTATGGTAACTCAAGTTAACGTAGTGAAGGGAATTGTGTCCCCTCAAGCCGGAAGAGTTGGAAGACGAGAAAAGTCAACCGCAACGTGAAACATGAGGACGATTTGGTAGAATATTTTTGTCAAATTGGAAGACTGTTTTTGGCTACCATGGAGACTTCAATTTAATATGGCCACATAGACAATATTAGGAAAATGGAACAGGAAACGGAGAAAAATGTATTTTGATCATATGCTTTGCAGGATTTTCCTAAAACAGTCAGTCGTAATGTAAGATGTTAAAAACTCATATGGGACACCCGAGAAAGCTTTTAATACCGTAGCGACTATCAATTAATCAACCTTTATTTTAAAAGTTTCTACTCACCTTGACATAACGATTCTATTTATTCTTTACCTACGTACAATAGTTATTCAGGCATTTTATGCCGAAAAAAAGAGGATGTATTGAATCCTGTATAATTTTGAAATATATATGTGAAAAGAATGCTAACTCAGATCTAACTTAACGGTGGGCACATCGTAAACTTTTGTGAACAATGCACATAAAACATCTTGCATACATTGCCCGTATATTAGCATAAATTAATAGTTCGAAATAAAAAAACCAGCTATTTATTGAAGTATTTTTAAGTTAATTTTCTGATTGATTCCAATGGCAGATCCCCACCAGCCCTATATCTGCTCCAAGGCACCCTTGGTCAGTGTAAAACACAGACGGCAGACCAAGAGTAGATTGCAGACTGCAAACTACAACTTTTTTTGAGTATACATCATATGCATGTTATTTCCATTTTTGAATGGTAACCATAAATAGGGTTATTACAGCTAATCGTAGTGAAGGTTAGTCTGAATGGTGCTCCGGTTACGGCTCCAGTTAGCCTGAATAACACTTACTTTAGCTTCTTTATGGTTAGCTCTCAATGGTGGAAATGGTAACACAATTCAGTTAGAAACTCTGCAGTCTGCGTTTCTTTCCTTCTCTGCAGTCTGCATTTTACCCTCAGTCTGCAATTTACCTGCAGTCTGCAGTCCCCCTTTTACACTAACCGAAAGCACCCTTGGTTAATGGCGCAGTAAAAATGTGAAACTAAAGTAAAAGCACATTACTTTAGGCACTCAAATGAAAACCACTCAAAACAGTAAATGGTACTAAAGGAATTACCTTACCTTACATTACCTTTATCTCTATAATATCTAGTTATTTCTGGAATACTACCTTTTGAAATCTGAAACATATGTTAATGACCACAAAACAAAACTACTAACACTAATTTCTTTCAAACATTTTATTGGAAAAAATCTTTTAAAAATAAAACAAGACCAAATTAACCTAAATATATACTCATTGTCTTTTCTAAGGTGTTGACATGAAGTATAAGGTGCCCACTTTCTAAATTCTTGAGTCAATTGCTGTTTTTCTGAGGAAATTTTGGACAAAATAGCTGTTGTTGCAGAGTACTTTCCAATATTAAAGGCTTGTGCCTTACTTGGTTCTACCTTATTTTACTTTTAGTGAAAAACTGTTTCTCTAATTACAGTCCCAGAGGCTGAAGATGTCCACTTGAAATGATTCTTTAACTCTAATTTTGAACCAAACCCTCCAGCAGAAAGAAAGTACTTGAATGAGCAAATAAAGACCATGCGATACAACTTAGTTAGTGCTACTTTCACATTTCTCTGTTAACAGATCAGGACACACATGTAGTTTACGGAACAGAACTGCCTGTTCCAGATGGCTGTAGCAATGCAAGTGCCATTAATGACAACAATTATAGCGGTTATTAAAATACAGAAATCATTTTGAAGGTCTATACCAGACCCAGGGGGAAGTACTCCAATATAAAAAGAACATGGGTACTCACTGTACCTTTTTAGAGGTTAAAAGGTCTACACCAGGTCTATACTAGGTCTATCACAGGTCTATACTAGGTCTACACCAGGTCTATACCAGGTCTATACTAGGTCTATACTAGGTCTATACCAGGTCTATACTAGGTCTATACCAGGTCTATACCAAGTCTATACCAGGTCTATACCAGGTCTATACCAGACCCGTGGTGGGGAGAGTACTCCCATACAAAAAAAGGAAGGGGTACTCATCGTACATTTTATGGGTTAAAAAGGCAGTTTTAGTTCCTCTTAGGGTGTCCAGCCTCAAAAGGTCCACAGTGAGAGCTTTTGTGGTACCCTTTAGGCTATTGAGCTGCAAAAACTGTGACACAAGATAATGTGGTTTGAGAACTGGTACCTCTTAGGGGTGAAAAAATTCCAAGTAATGCCCACAAAACAGGATCTTCATGTCTCTTAGGGGTTCGTTTCAAAATTTCCATTGAGCACCCCTGTCCTTTTCATATCGCAGTCCCCCCCCCCCCCCTGCCCCCTCTGGGTACCAAACATATATGAAGATTTATAGTTTTCAGTTTAGTTTCAAAATTTAAAGTAAAGAATCAAAACAGCCCTGTTTGTATGAAAACACTTATTAACACATGATATAAATTTCAATAAAACCTCTATTTTCATATTGTAATTTATTGACAAAGCCTGCTTTCTGCTTGACACTTCAAGTCTCACTAGTCTTAACATCTAGTCTCTCCTTCCAAGATGAATACATTTTCAAGCAGTCATGTAATGAGAGTAAAGAAAATCATCAATCAGGAGATACTGTGTTGATGTACCACCAAATTCTCATCACTAACAAAAGAAATGTATGGAAATCAGTTTGGAGAATTTAGATTTTAACTTTGACACTGAAAAGGTTAAAGCTACCAATATGACAGCACTAGATCCAAAGCAGTTGGTTTTCTTTCTAAATTCTTGCATGAAGATGTTATCCTGAAAAACGTTTTCATTTAATGTCAAATGCCTTGGTAGTTAACCATTCAAACTCATCAATATTCACTTTTGCTATGTAAATACTATCTAGTAATATAAATTGCACAAATAATGCATGGATGTCATATTTTCTCAAGGAAACTGTGATTGTCTTGTGCAATAATACAAGTAGAGCAGTGCTTATCTTTGGATGAAACAGTTAGCTGTAACAGCGTATTTGGAAATTGTATCCCGACATAAAAACTGTCTATGTCTTTCATCCACTAGTGAACAGTTATTTTAAACTCCTGTTTTTGCACAGACCTTGTCTGTTTAATCAGAGTCCTCTTCCTCTCCATAGTCATCGGCACCTGGGGCTTCTGAAAGATGAAGATTTGCTTCTAGTTAACTATATGGCTGCTAAAATGAAAAATGGCTGCTACCTCACACTTTGCTCTACAATAAGTGGACAAGGGCTTCTCAAACTAAGTAAATAATTCATCAAGTTTAAACAAAGGAAATCACATCCAATGACAGGGTTTGGATATCTGATCTTAATTAGCATAGATTTATACAATTTAATTTCTCTGTTTCCCCTTTAGATTTAGTTTTGATTGAGAAGATGTATCAAACACTCAAGACAGTGTTTGACCACATTTTCAAACATCTTGTAGTTCATCAAAAATAATACTCCGCTGTGCATTGTATTTTCAGCTGTCTTCTTAGTGCTTGGAAATGTTGTCAAGCGCGGCCTTTTGTGTTTAATATATTACATACAATACATTTATTTTGATAAAACACTGATGCACTCAAACAGGTTTGGTGACTAATATAGGGCAAGATACACTTTTGGTAACTCATCATTTGAGCATAGATATAAACATCTAGGAAAATCGCAGCGTGTAGCGTACAAGAAATAGAAAGTGTGGAAAGGTTGACCTTAATTCTTCCAATAATGCACATGTCATGAGTTATTACTAAATCAGTTTGCTGTTCTTTTTTTAAAGAATTATCCAAAGGCAAAAAATTAATTGTATGTAACATTGGAATTGTTTTAATACACCTTTACACCTGGTTGTCCAATCAGCATGCACATAATACCAGGATCATAATAAAATTAATATTAATTAGACACATAATTTCACCCACCCACAGCTCCTCGTAATAGTCTTCCAACTTCTGGGTCTCTTGCTAGATCATAAGGAGTTTGCTTTGCATTGTTTCGGATGTCAGTTCTTGCTCCTATTAGTCAATTTTTTTAAAAAGTAAATTTCTCTCAGTGGACTGTAAGTTTCTTGAAACAGCATCTAAATAGTTCAGGTTCTAACCTTCTAGCGGACTGTTAAGGTATGGATACCGCAGGGTTGGTGTCTTACACAGTAGATGTTAAAATCAGGTACTAGTAAACAAAGTTATTTAATTCACTGCTAATTCCTACTTCCAGTGGTTAAAAACGATTTGAGCAGAGAGCTATATGATTTATGTGTCTATATCTGATATCACAATGTTAATTACATGTATACATGATGACAGTGGGCTCATAGTATATCATTCCATATTTAATAATTCTAGTGATTCAGTTTGAGTTATTAAGAATTCCCTTATATCCAGGCCAGAAAAAGTCTTAATTGCTGCATGGTGATCTGGAGAAAGAACCAAGATCTTACCTCGTTCTAGCAGTAATTCAACAATGTCTGGATGACCTTTCCAAGAGGCTGAATGCAAAGGAGTGTCTCCAAGCTTGTTCTAAAAGAAACAAAAATTACTGTCAACACAGTGAGAAGAACAAACTGCATGTACAGCACAATAAAAATCTTTGCAAACCTTTAAAAGAACACAAAAGTGATAACGACAGCAATAACATCAGGACAAAATAAATTGTATGTCTACCGTACATAACAATGTTATTAAATGAAACATTCTATGAATGTATGTGTACCTGGACGGAGATCTGTATTCTTGGCTGTGCAAGCAAAACTTTTACACACTCTGTTTTAAATAGTAAAAGTTAAAGTCAACACAACACTTGAAAGAAAAATCTGGTAGATGGACTCTGAGGAAGTTGAAATGCAATTCACACCAAGAAATCAACTCTGTGTGTTGTTTTGTACTAAACTATAAGTCACTACAGATGTCTATAAAAATTTAGCCCCAAGCTCTGAATGAACTGTTTGACTGTTTATAAAACAAATGCTCCAATTCTCTCTCTAGTATAATTATGATCATTACTGGTGATAATACATTACAATTTATAACAATTATTATTTTGATGTAACCATAAGGGTGTGCATAATTAATTATGCAAGCTGCTTCACACACACACACACACACACACCTGTGTGTCCTCCTTGTGCTGCCCAGTGAAGAGGGGTGGAGCCAGCCTTGTCAAGACCATTGACTGACACCTGTCAAATTAAAAACTCAATAAATAATAGTGATAAATTAGATAATTATGTGTGCTGGTATAATGTATTATATTTCTTTTTAACATAAGTTTTGAAAATTCAATGGAAATTTTAAACAATCAGAAGTGTATCCTTAGATGTTTTTAAGATGTAAAACAAATACTTATTGTTTGCGTACTTTTTGCCAAAACCACTGTATTGACACCATTGCTCCCTCCCTCCCCCGCCCCAAACACACACATACAGAATGACTGATTCAGACGATTACCTTGTTTTGCAGGCATTCTTGAAGGAAGCCCATGTTTCCTAAATAATGAGATCATATCATCAACACCACTGTGTCCATTAGTACCATAATGCAAGAAATATTACAGCTTGCCCTTCAAGATTTCACAAGCTACCCCACCAATATACTGCTGCCAATTTACACACTGGGGTGTCGAAAGGTCTTGTGAGATTAGTGTATGTCTTTCCCAAGAACACAACACAGTGACCCTAGACATCCTGGATCTGAACTCCAATGTACAAACCATTAGATCACTATGTCTAACAACATTAACTGCTAATAAATTTAACTGTCACTGCATACCTCAACACTGATGTTCCCTTTTTGCCTTCTGCCTGATTGACCCATGTTGCAGAAACAGTCTCTCTGTTACTTCCTGCTCTATTCCTTTCAATAAACTACATGACTTCCATAATATTTATTACACATACAATAATCTTTGCTGGTTGCTGCAGAAAACATCACTGATCAGTTTTAAATGAACACCAAGTCATTCCAACTCTGTAAGTATTACATGTAACTAATCTCTTCCTAGATGGGATACAAGTACATTACATGTAACTTTGATGACAGTTTTAAGCCAACATTTTGCTGGTACCTGTTTAAATGCTACTGGATTTAAAGAAGGACAGTGAGCCAGAGTATGGCTCAAGAACACAGTATAGCTGGTTTTCACATGACGTCACTAAAATTCCAACTACAAAACTATTGATCGTCCTGAGATTTTACTTAAATGATGTATAAGAGCAGCTGAAAACTACTATTCATACAAATTTTCGCTCCGAATGGGTTTTTGGTTTTGTGATACACTACGCTTGAATTTCTAAGCTTTGCGTGACACGGCATTTACGTGACGGTCTAGAGAGCTGTCATGATGGTTAAAAACGTGTCTTATTTCAGGGAACTGGGCTATCTGAACAGTTCATGTCTTAGAAAAAGTATTATTTTAATGTTTTAGCATTTCTCGAGGGATAAATTCACGTTTTCGTAGCAAAACTCAGTGACAGATGTTTCTGTTGGTTTCCAGCCACCATGTTGGTGCCCATACGGATGGGCACCAGCATGGTGTCTCCATACAAATCTCTATAAATTTGGGTAAAATATTTCTCCACATATCTCACATAAGAAAAATTGCTGTGACCAGAATTTTGGTGAGAGTCTTTGCATATTTACTTTCTTTCATTTCCCAGATTCTGGACTTTATCTATTGACCGGTTTTGATTTTTATTTTGATCTATTTTGAATTGCGTGACACTGAAAACCAACAATAAACGTGTAGTTCGACAGGCTAGGGAAAATAAATTTGACTTGGTTTACCACTCTGTCCACACACCTCCACATTGTAACTGACTTGCTAGCTCAAACCTCACTTTAAAGAAATGTTTAGTAACCAGTATGCAGATGTTGCCATCCAGTTTCTTTCTTCAATTTGAAAAAATGGACATATGCACATATGCAGGTAATGAGAAATAAGTTAAAGATCATTAATTAAAATGAAAGAGGATGCTAAAATTGTTACCTCTTTTAGCTGCTTCATGTAAGGGATTTTCTACTGATTCAGTATGTTCACCAACTGAAACACATTAAAAATGAAGTTAAAATAATTATTCCCTTTTCAAATTACACAAAAAATATGCCTGTGCAGCAGTCATGCTTTCACTTGTTGTACTGACATGACATAATTTGCTGTTATAGACTGTTAAGTTAGTTATCAAGTTTGGAGGACATGTTAGGGGCAGGGGGACTTTATGACTAGTTTCTGTACAACAAGCGATAAAGCATTTTTCATGAACTGATATGTTAGGGTGTGTTACATGAATACAAACTGTAATCATGGACAAAACTCTTGATGGCACTTTTTCACACATGGTCAACAAACAAAAACATGGTATAGGTAGGTATAGCAATCAAGGTGTACTCAGTTCACAAAAGCTGTCACCAGTGATCAATACTAGTGATGTTAGAGATAAGGTCTTCATGATGCAGCATAAGAGCCTGGCAAGCAAAATAAGATTTCATCACAATTAATATGAGCGGCACTTACCATAATTAGATGGTATCAGTCCTGTTTTGTTCCCAACCTTGGCTTTCCACCATGGTCCAGCACTCTGTTAAAAAATATTGAACATAATAATAAAATATAAGATTATGATCATTTTTAACTAGTTCTGTATTGACAGGTACTGTTTGTTTTAGAATGTCACAACGTTGAGGAATATAACAACTCACAGACATTTAGACCAAAAGAAATGATGCAACTGGAAGATATGTGTATTTATCATAACAAGAGATGTCAATTGAGGTGGCTTCCCTCATAAGCCTGGTGACTTTTTTGGAGATCTCCTCTCTCTAAGTTTATGAACTTTAAAAATTTATGTTAACCATGTCGTGCAAAGGTAGCCTGCCAAGAACAGATTCAGAAAAACCAGAAACAAGGGCTGAACCATCAGATGACATGACAACTTGAAGAGAAACAAGAGCTTGCCCTTGATGCTATTTTCTTCGTTCTGGGAGTTTGATGATGACAATGCAATAAGACTCAAATGACAACTTTAAAATATCCTAGTCAATAGAGGAGGTCGGAAAAAATAGCCCCTCTCCCTAGTGCCTATGCCTACAGTCTACAGTCCAGATCTTTTGTTATAACTGTGAATGAAGGTTAATGTCTAGTTTTCAGTTTATCCTAAATAAAAATATTTGAAAAACTGCAAAATTTATACTTTGACATTGATTCTTTTGGAGGTACAAAGTTTATCTCCCCACTTGGGGAGTAAAGTTCAGTTATAAAATTTAATTAATGTATGAAAATTTGATCCATGTTTGTGACTCTGTTAGACAAAGGTAAACTGAAAAAGAATAACCCTGTGGGAGGAAAGAGAGAGAATTGACCAGGGACTGCAGAGGGGGAAGAAATGGTAGCACTATAGCCCTAGGACTGATTTCTTAGGGCTCCAGACGCATGATAAATGGCAGAGCAGTGATCCCTAATCCTTGTTGTTCTTGGCCATATTCCTTAGCCCTACCACGTTAAAATGGTTACCACAGTCCCGGTGCACAAGTTTAGGTCTTCTGTTACAAAGGGAGACAACAAAATGCTCTTTCGAAATATCTCAGCAATAAAGACATTGTATTTTTTTTCTGGAAAACTGATGCTGGGAAAACCACTTTGCACCTTAACAATCAATAAACCCGCAAGTAAGCTCATGTATGTTACAAACAAAACTAATCGTTAATTTCCGGTACACGTACTCGCGTAGGAATGAAAGGTTTTTACTGATATAAAACAGAGGTCACGCTTAAAATACCCTTACATGTATGTGTAATATTAGATTATGAGACCACTTAAGTACGTAAGCTAGATAGCATTCCAACACTGTCTTTACTTGTGCTCAATATTCAGCTTACACGTAAACTGAATTTGTACGTTACCCTATCGACTATGTACAAAATATCGCCTTCTTCAAAACTGATCTCGTCTGGCTGCAAAAGAACAGAATGAAAACGGCAAATAAAGTCAGGTTAAAGCAAAAGCAATATTGTGGCGCTGTTTATGTTGTAAGCTTGTATACGATCGAAACTAAGGAGCTATCGATCGAAAGAAGTCACTTGGATCCGAATATTTCAGTACCTGCTGAGCTGTATAATTGTACAAAGCCCTCACAACCTGCACATGACCTGAAGACAGAACATCAAAAAACCGTGAAAGTTTGAAAAGATTTAGCAAAGATCGCTGGATTTTATCATACCTGGTCTTGGAATTGGAGGCGGCGGCCTTCTCGGTCCAGACATGTTGAAAGCTAAGTATTAGGAAGTAACTGATGCGCGTGCGCCTGTTCTTCTGAACCAGCAGGAAGCGTGCGGTAAATCCAAATGAATGTGTATATTTCATGTAAGTCATAGAAGCTATTAAAATCAATATGGCGGAAAATTGAAAAGTGCGTCTCGGCCTCTCAAATTTATAGAAATCCCTGCCTGTTGGGGTTTGTTCAAGTGGTTTCATTGTGATGGATAAACTTGAAGAACTGTATTCTATTGCATTTAGCTGTAACTGTTTCGAGGAAGCTTACAAAAGGGGAATTTACAACGCGCTGGGAGAGTTGCCCCAAACCTTTAGCTTCACCTGGGAAAATGACGACATCGATTCAATATTGCAAGCTCTTACTGTGGTCCAAAAGTTTTGTGAAAGACTTGAAACACTTCGATGTACATATTTAAAGATTATTGTAGATGGTCTGGTCTCCAAGAACCACCTAGTGGATGGTTTGTTGAAATATCTGGATCACAGAAATCAGCATGTTGTCTTTTCTGCTTCCAAAGCCATTGTGCTAGTTTTTCAGGCGCTTCCCGAGGAAATGATAAAAACAGAATGGTTTCAGACGCTGTTTAATTTTGGAAAAGAAACTAAACAGCCTTGGAGAAAGCTTTACGCCATGGAAGTATTGAATAAGATTCTGAAAAATTCTAGAGAAACTCTCAAGGATAGTTATGAAAATTCCCAGCAACAGACCATCAATCAGATGTGCTCCTGCTCACATGAAGCAGGTAGTGCATGTTTGATTAGTACTACTGTTTCAAGAACTGAGCTGGTTGATATGTTGTTGGGGAGTTTAAATTTGCAGCACATCTTGTTTTACTACCTTCCTTTTATTGTGCGACCAAATGGAATGTATTCTTTTCTGAGAAGCTGTCAACAAGTTGGGCCTGCTGAAGATTTTGTTGTGCTTTGGGCAAGTCTAAAATTAGGTGATGCAATTCACAGTCAAGAAAATGTGAAAAGAGAAGCCATTAGAGGAATGAAAGAAAATGACTTAGTTGCATTCTTGCACTGTATTACAGAGCTGGCAAAATATTTGGAAGTAGGCAGAACACTTCAGAACAAGTCTACAGCCGATACAAAATCTTGGAGTCAAGAAGAAAATTACTTGCTAAGGTCCCAAGAGCCTGGATCACAAGAGTTCTATAGAACAAATACGGTTGAACTGTGTGAAGGTAAAACTGATTCTCTATGTGTAACTGAGATGGCCATAACCCATGTAAAGGATGTTACTGTCAATCAACTTTGCACTGTCATGGCAACCTTGATCCAGTACCTTCATTATCCAAGACTACCATCACTGATTTTCAAGAAGATTTTGGAAGTTTTGAATCATGTGGTAGTTATACCTAACTCATTTATGTTCAGGCAGAAAACCAAATGCACAAAACTGGAGAGGATAGTAAGGAGCTCTTCAATATCCTTTTTAAGTGTTGTTCAATGTTGTCTCTTTGACAAAATACCGAGATGTTCAGGATTTGTTGGATTCAGTGGAACAGAAATGAAGAGTCCCTCAGAATCTGTGTGCAGCAAAGTTAGCAGCACTGATCTTGTTGCACTGCGGAAGACTTCACTGATGGTTTTTAAGTCTTCTTTTGTTATGCTGAAGTTGGCCAAAAAGCGTGAAGGTACTTATACATACATGTATGCAAATTATCATAATTATGGCAAAGTTAGTTTGATTGCACAAGAGCAAATAATCATGTTTTTTTCCCTCCCTCCACCCCAAAAATAACTTCTTATATTTATTAAATATTATTGTTCTGCAAAATATGCTGAATTATTTCTGATTTGATCTATGCCTTCCTTCTGGTTCCGTTAAATCAAAATGAAGACAATAAAATGTGTTAGGTGACCTTGTAAATATGTGGATGTATAGTGGCACTACATGCTGAGGTTACCGGTACTAGCATATTACATTTATAACATTCTGCAGTTCCAGAAAATATCCATACTCCCCCCACAGAAGGGATTGGAATTTCCTGGGGGGTGGGGAGTTCTGGAAGACCAAAAAATTTAAAGAAATGTATGAAGATTAACTGGAATTTCCAGAGGGGTAGGGAGGTGTTAGAAAAAAATGCCTTCCGTGGGGGAGGTATGGATATTTTCTGGAACTACACATTTAAGAAATAGAAACATTTTCTGTGTTTCTATCTAGTTATAAAAACATGATTAGAAATTTGAGAGAACAAGAAATGTTGTGGGAACACAAGCTCAACTTTCATGAGCATCACTGTAACTCCATAGAAAGAAAGAGAATGTTTTTTATTCCTTTAAAAAAGCACCAAGTAAACAGGGGTTTCATTAAGAGCTAGGGACCAGGGAAATTGATTGCAGATTCTTACTCATTATTTGTAAAATCCTTCTGCAGGTTCATTGTTATTTCAGAATTTGTCCCTTGCCTGTGTTAGCAAGTGGTGTTCAGGAATTCTCTCTCTTGCTGCTGATGCTTGTTTTAATGACAAGTCCAGCAAAGAAAGTTCTCACGAAAGTGAATTTCATAACTGTCTAGTGGCACTCTTTGTTGATCAAGATGATGATCTTGTGGAAGTTATGTTGCTTCTCCTTTTGCTTTTTCAAGAAATCCACCAGTAAGTGTTACTAGAAAATTAAAGATGTTTTCTATTATATTATTATAGTGCCATATCCTACTGCATACTCATTACCTCATTGCATAAGATTAAGTTATGGGAAGAGTCCGCGACTGATGAGGCAATAGGCATGCAGTGAGGATATGAGCAGATAGGAGCTTGGTCAACTGCCACCAGGGGAGGTGGGCAAGTGGCAAAAGACGACTGTCTTTGTGGAGTACAGGACGAAAAGACCACACTTCAAGTGGAGAGACCAAATTTAAACTCCAAATGGCGCAAAGCATTACCGACGCTGCCAGCATGGGCGAAAACGGGGGAATGTGATGGAATAACAGCATGTTTTGCAATGAGCTAATTAATTATACAGTGAGAATAGTAAAGTGATGGAAACTGGTCTTTTCTGTTAGGATCAGACGGGTGCTTATCTGTGAATATGAACACAAAAGGGCGGTATGTTTTCTTTTTCGCAAGTGCTGTGCCCAATTTTGTCTTGTCCCAGTCCCTTCTAGTCTTAAACATATCAAACATCTCGCCTCATACTCCCCACCTGATTTTGAGTTTAAAACAGACCGTCAGTGGCCTGTAACTATTATAAAGTAATTGGACTGACTGGAGAAAGAGAGAGTAATCAAGCAATACTTGAAACATCAGCTTCAAAAACTCACTGTGACAAGTTATGTAGAATTTAGTTCAATTAATATCAGAATGAAGAATTTTTTTTAAGATATGACTAAGACTTGATTATAGGGGTTTAAAAAACCTATCCATAACTTTGTAGATTTGTTAATCTTATCAAGTTGTTATAGTTACATATTTAAATTTTCCGTTGAATACAGAACTAAAAATATAAATTTTCCTTCATGAATACCGTACAAGAGAAGAGTAACATGTTATTTTTCAGGCTAGCATTTTTCTGTTTTCTTTGTCAGTAGCATCTTTATAAGTTCAATATGTATATTTGTTCAACTCGGTGAAAAGTCAGAAAATAAGATGTACCAAAAAATTCTCAGGTTTTCCAAATTTTATTGCAAGGTCTGTTTTAGTGTAAAATCACAGGCCTTTATATCAAAACTACTTCTCTTCTCTTAATTTTTCAGAACTGTTCCTAGCTGTGGAGAAATGTCAACAACCATTTTACGCCAGTTGAACCCACACTTGCTTTTCATCTCATTTGCTGAATCAGTTGAGTTCGATCACTCGTTCCTGCTTGACCTTCTGATTTCGTCAGAGACTCGATTTCTGGAATACCTTGTACAGTACCTCCACTTTGTGATTGCCGGATGGAGTTCATTTGTGCATTGTTTGGTGGAGTATAAAGAAAGAATTTCTTGCACTGCAGAAGAAAGTATGAGTGACGAAGTGGGGGTGTGTAGTGTGAGCCTAAGAGAGTTTGAATCTGATTCTAATTCTTCTGAAAAGCCTTCGGAGTTTGAGAGTAGTGTTGCCAACGAAATGCGCTCAAGTAAAAATGAGTCATTGTTCGCAAGACAGGAAACCATGGCTGGTGAAGACAGACAATGTCCTGAGTTGCTAGATACGTTTCCCAGGCCGCAGAACAACAGCTATGAAAAGTGCGAAACTAGCCATGAAGTTTGTCAGTCCGATTCTCGTCTTGTGGGAGTTCCAAGTGGCGAGCTTGATGGCTTGACAAGCATCGTTTTGGCGTATTCTTCAAGCGATGAATCCGAAATTGAAAATGAAGATGAAGACGCAAGTGTCAATGACAATAAAACGCCTGCTGTTTCACAGTCTGACTTCATCATTTGTAGTAGTGTTCGTTCAAACAACAACCAACTTAGTGGCTCTTCGTCTTTTGATAAAGCAGACAAAGCCGAAACGTTTCACTCAACTTTTACTGCTAAGAGCTGTTCTGCTCTTCCTCAAAATGTTTCAGAAACGCCAAGGAAACACACAAGTAATTTAAACAATTCAGCATTCTCAGAACATCCAGGCTTCTCTTCAAATCAGCCGCCCGGTGATTCGAACTTAAACGTTAATGACTGCCTCGGTGATCAAAGTTCTTCGTCGAGTACGGAACTACTTCCTTCAAGTGACAGAAACACAGAAATCTTAATCACTAAAGAGAGTAATTTTGAGGGAAGTGTCACCAATCCAACTGCTGTTGAAAGCGAGTTATTGGACAAAGTAATGACAATGTTGATTCGTCTCAGGTTGTCAGTGACGAGGTTATCGTCTGGTGGGCATTTCCCGTACCCTGCGGTACCTTTGATATCACTGTTGGAGAATGTAGAGAAATATTACGATGGTTGCTGACCAGTCTACTGCGGCTAATACTAGCGCTCTTCAAGGGAAGATGAAGGGTTGGAGAGGTTATCTTCCATATGGATCTTATTCCCATTGCCAAAGGTAGTCTCTCTTGAGTTATTTTTAGAGATGGTACCCAGTTCTCCCGCGCATGGTGTTAACATGCGCGTTGCGCGGATGTTTTCGTGGAGGATGAAACTACTTTAGAAGGCACTGTCACGTGAGCAAAATTCTAAAAATGACTGAGAGGGATTACCTTAAGAATAACTTTATAAGGCCTATATGGGAGATAACCTCTCTTAAGCTTTATCCTCTGTTACTGTTGTATAAATTTGAGACAAAATTTGTGAAGCAGAAGTATCTAAATTAATACGTTTTAAAGACGAACGTTATGGCAAAAATACACTTTTTCTACAGCAACTAATTTCCCCGTCAAAGGATTTTCAATTCACATTCAATACATTTTTTCGCTAATGTTTTCGTCTCCTTACTGCATGAATGTTGTCGGTGGAGCAGAACTGCGCTACTCTCATTCTTTCTCAAGCTCATTCATCATTTCTCATGCTAAAACAAAGAAAATTACAAGCGTGAAAGAGCTTTGGATATTCGGTCTTAATTAGCACAGATTTTGACGATTTTACTTCTCCATTTACTCCTTAGTTTTTGTTTCGATTGAAAAGATATATCAAACACTCGAGACAGTGTTTCATCGGCTATCCAAACACCTCGAATTTCGTCAAAAATACCCCGCTGCGCGTCGTGTTTTCAACTCTCTTCTCGGTGTTTGGATATCCCGATGAAACACTGTCTCGTGTGTTTGATATATTACATCGTCCTCTGTGATAGGTTTACCTAGTCATCTCATGAATTTGTTGCTGTGAACTGCGCGAACATGAATTCGAGTGATTGGGAGTTTAGCAAAAGAAGTTACCCGGCCTATAGAAACGCTGAGAGGTAAGAAAATATTTTTTTAGCCATATATACTCTAAGAACAGGACACTTCTTTATTTAAAGAAGAAAACAGGGGCGAGTTTAACATGCCCTCACGAAACTCTCCCATGAACATTTTGAGTTCAACAGAGGGCTTCACAAAACATGAATACGGAAATATTTCAATCAGGTTTGTCAACCTTTCAGAGTTTCTTATTGCCAAAGGAATGGCAAATTGGAAATATGAATGAAATAGTGCCTTCATTCATGAAACATGATTGGATAATTAAAAGAATATGACGAATCTTCTCTTTGCCAACATTCCCTTGCATTTGTTACTGCACGGAGCAGCGGTGTCCTGTTGTAAGTTTTGCGCTATATGACTGAACAATTTTTTTTTATGCTATATTCGAAACCAAACAAGGGATGGTTTTCCTAAGCCCCTTAAGAAATCAATGCGTTTTTGAATTCTAGAAAAGAAGGTAAATGCACTCGCCTAATGGCCCATGTATCGACACATTTAGGCATGTCAAGAGATTATCAAGTTAACTTACCTTGATAATCTCTTGGACATATACAATGAGAGGTTTTGTTCGGAGGGTCTTTAAACTGATAGTTACCCGCGGAAGTGTTGTGTTCTAAAAATCAAATATTAGCCCAAGAACGAAGCTCGAGGGCTTACATGTAGTTTTTGTAAAACAATGTTTCAACCCTTAGCCGATAAACACTCATTTGTCTTTATTATTCACCAACAGGGGCGTAGCTAGGGAGGGGGGGGGAGAGATCCTTTGGTGGCCGTGACCTCCCTTTAGTAAGGCTTTTTTAAGCAAACAACCTACAACAGGTTGCGAAAAATGAACGACATGACAATCTGGTTAGTACCCTCACTTTGACACACTGTGACCCCTCCCCGCCCCGCCCCCCCCCCCCCCCCCCGTTTAAAAAATCCTGTATACGACCCCGCACCAGTTAAGTTTTCCTGTAGCGGCATGCCTAACAACTGAAACCGACAAGAATTTATTAATTGAAATATCCCACCGTTGAGCACTTGGAGCTTTCGTCAGTTTCCATTAGCGTAGCGCGGAGTTTGTTAGGCCGCGTCTATACAACACTGAAGGAATTTGAAAGCGCAGCTTTATTTCTACCGTTAGGCTGACCTTCCAGACTTATCCATCACGAAAACGGAGCTTTTCGAAAACTTTCTTCAGACCTGAGGAATTTGAAAAAGCAGGCTTCGTTTCGTTTTCGTGTGGACGGAGACCATTTTGAAAACGGAGCTTCTCGACGGCGAAGTGTGGACGTAAAACACTTGATGCGTTTTCAGAGTGAAACCTCTGTTTTCAAATTCCTCCGGCGTAGTGTGGACGGGATCTCATATCCAACAAGGGCTATTAAGGTGGCTCCATAGGGTAATCATTTATGGCGTTGCGCGCGCTAGTGTCATGTTTTGAATGCTGTTTTTGCATTCGCTTTCACACCCAGTCCTTTCAAACTTATTACATGTAATAACGAATGATTAAATAGTGTTTTGCTATCATGTCTGTGAAATTTTGGGCTTTAGTCTTGAATTATAAATGCCCAAACAAATGTGTTTTTTACTGCTCGTGTGGCTTTATTTGTGATTTTCTTGAATTTTCTTCGGTAAAATCGTCCAAAATTTTTACAACACATCGCTGCCAGCGGGATACGAATTTTAAACACGAAAAAAGTAGGGTTTGTAAAGGCGGTTTTTTCGATTTTTTCAAATTTATGTCTTTTACCGCTGCAAAAAATCTGGTTCTATAGATCTCCCTGAAAAACGAGCTTCGACTAAAATAAAATATTTACTACCAATCCGCCAAATTTTAAGGAATTTCACCGAAGGAAACGCGAGAAAATTCACTGTCAGTTTTGCTTTTTGTGCTCATATTGACGTCAGAAAATACCCAAAAACACTGGCGTTTTCCTTGGAGCGCGTGCAGATTACTTGAACTTTCGTCCTCAACGCGCGTGCGATCGTAAAACTATAGGGAGCCACCTAAATTAAATTATTCAATCAACTGGATGATGTGGACATTTCAGTTTGATCTAAATGAGGCGATGCTATGAAAAGACGGGAAAATTTGTCACGTGTGGTCGCGCGTAGGTTCACTCTTTCAGTTGAATGAAGACAGACATGACATGTCAGGAACTGGAGCGAGCGAGCGACCATTTTTTTTTTCGAAATATTCTTCGCATAATCACCTCCAAATATGTCTCAATTCTGGAAACATGTGACACACAACAAAAGGTTTACGGGAAGATCCGAAGTAGTGGCGTTGCTGAAAGTTATACGCTTTGTCCAAGCTGAATGAAGCAAGAGTTTCCTTGTTTACGTGGCTGTCATCAAGCTACACATGTGTACTTGCTATCTCAGAATCGATCGAGTTCAGTGAAGTATAAAAGGACAAGACCCACTTATAAGGTAACAAACTTTACTGGAGTGCTAAGATTAATTTCATACTGAAAATCCTTTTTTAAAAAAAAAAAAACTAATTAAAGTGGAATGATAATGTAAGCTTAATATGACGACTTTAAGATCTTTCTGTGAATTTTTTGCTACTTTTCTTCTTCATTCAGTCGCTTTTGCCTTCTCTTTTATTTAAGTCAATTGTGATATTCTGTGGCTTTTTGTAGTTTCTTGTATGGTTTTCCCTATTTACCGAATTGTGCTTCTTTACATGTCAGCCACTTTATCCGACAGAGCTTTCCTTTATCGGCAAATGAGACACTGTAGACTTGGGCCAATTTGATCGTGACGATTTTTATGACAAAGTTTTTTCCCTCTGTTTGAACTAGCAAACTGGATTCTTATCACTTCGTAAAATTTCGAGGGACTGCCTTCTTCCATCATTGAGAAAGTGCCAGTTTACGCATGTACAAAGAGCAATGTTTTTCCACTTTGCCGAGTGTGCCGAGGGCAAGCTAGTCAAAAAGGTCCCATCTTCATGAAATACTCGATCAAACGATCATCTTGGAGCAAGCCTTGTCGATCTCTTGTTTTAAGGTATTCTATAATTAAGCCTCTTCAATGCAAGCTTTATCTGTGCAGGTTTACTGACTGTGCTCAGTGACACACAAGAAACACTTTCCTAATTCGTCAGTAAACATATTTAATAAAATACTATTTACACATTTACATCAAATATATCTCCATCAAAAGAAAGCAAACTGATCTTCTTCTTACAACTTTCTTAAACTAAACAGATTGTTCAATTTCTTTGTTTTTACAGGCAAGTTCATTGAAGACTTCCAGTTCACTAGAGTTACAAGTCTCTGAAGTAAAGATTAGGAAGAGAGCAGGCAGTCCATTCTTCCACTGGATTTGCTTGTAGAAAATGACCAAACTGACAAGCTTCCTGTCTCAGTTTTAACTCTGCCAGGTCTGTTTCACAGACTGAACTCTGCCTATGAAGGGTAAGTTCATTGTCCTGGAGAAGTCTGTAAAGAAATAGAAACAAAAACGTTAGACAATTAAACTTAGATAACTTTACAGCCCGGTGAAGTTGAAGCCGGGAAGTGGTTGATGCGGGACAAGGCAAACGTACTGAATGGTTTTTATGACTCTGACTAAGAAACATTGCGCAACGGATTTTAAAAACGACTATCAAAAGTAGCTAAAAGTGGTTAATATCAAGGAGATTTTAATCGCGTGTTTACTTTTTTTTAAATAAGTAGCATCAAGCCTAATAGCGGCTTGTAAGATTGGGAAGCGTATTGTACCCAAATTTGCGTGGCCACCATTTTTCTCTCGCGTTTTTTGTATGTCCGTAGGTTGCCATAAAGCAACGTATGTCGTTCAAAACAAATGTTGAAATGATTAAGTAGAAACATACACTTACCTGAAGTTCCTGCCTAGAAAGTTACATCGCTGGTCTGTTACATTAACTGCAATTTCCTCAAGGAAAAGCTTTCGCTCCAAAGCTTGAACCTCTTCCTCCATTTCAGCCACTATGCAATCGGCTTTGGCTGTCTCAGTGTCAGGAATTGAGTCAGTGTGAAGGCAATTTTGGTATTGATCGAGTAACCTACAGAAACATGAAAAGAAAGAGAAACTCTTTGTAGTACACTGGGTATTTATACCTTAGTTTGTAAGAGAAGACAAATTACCTCTTTTTCAAAGAATGTCTCACTTTCCTACTAATGATAAGACAGAAACAAGGAGATCATTTATCTAAGCTAACCATAAGCTAGAGCTCAGATGTGTTTCCGCACTTTTTATCAATATCGTCTCCAGCGTCCAACGATTTCCTCCATCAACGGGAATAAAAGAATCGAATAGCTCTGACAACGAGAGTGACTTATGACTAACTGAAATCGATTCTTTCTATTACGGCTCCGGCCAGCGTTCATTCTTGCGACTTGCAAACGCAAAAGGGACTGGAGCGCAGGTTTTTCTTTTCGTGTGCGCCGCACCCTTTTCTCTTCCCTGTCCCTTCCTTTCTTAAACTCGCTTCTTGATTTTGGGGGAAGCAACTCACTGCAAGCAGTCTAGAATGACTTTTGATGAAGAACAAACAGAGAACGAAAAAGAAAAACACATGCTCTTTTTGTAGTTACAATTGCCACACTAGGTTTTAAGCTGAACACTATAAATAAACTTGCTAATTTTCAAGCTGCAGTTGTTCCTGGAGATGAGTAATACGCTCCTCTGCTTCTTTCAACTGCTTTCTCAGCTTTCTGTTTGATACAAAGAGTTCGTTTTCAAATACTAAGTACTTTTTTTTTTTTTTCAAACGTCAAAAGCGCTGCCAGGAAATACTTGTGAAACATTTTGAATTACGGTCTTTATTTCCAAATCGGGTAAACTTGATTGGGTAACCTAAAATTTCGCTTACCTTTTGTAATCCTTTTTCTCTTTTCCCTTCGACTTATAAGAACTCCAAGCTAGTCCCATTTTAACTGTTCAGGTTGAACTTCTCAAACAAAATTGAAGAGCTCAGTTTAAAAGAGACGGCTTCTCTGTTTGCGAATGAAGTGTTTTGCATTGTGACATAACAAAGAAGAAGAAAATGCGCGCGCTGTAATAAGCCAATCAGATTCAGCTACTCAAGCGCAAGTAACACGGTGAACAGTGAGCATACTTTCCTGAGGTACATAAGTAATGAATAACATCAAAAAAGAAAGGTAAACGATTCCTGAGCAATTAATACAAATGCGCAAGAAAAACGAATGGACATAAAAGAACGTTGGATTGCTAAGATTGCAAAGATGTCGTAATCGTTCTAGCGCGTGCAATGTTCGCGGATGGCGCATCTTCAAAAATTTCAAGTTTTTCAAGTTTTTCATTCGATAGTTAGTGATTTCTACGGAACTGTTTACAAGGAAGAGTACACGTCAGTGTTAAATTACTACGTGATTGTTTTTTATCAGTATAGGTCACTTTTGAAACTCTGTGTCTAATAACTTTAAAAAGAGTCTTTAGAATTAACTGAAATTGAAGAATTTAAGTTATTTTAATCATATAACGTCTTTGACAATATCCGAACATACAAATTATCTGTCCTGAATGCAACCGCACTAATCCTGGTCGTGCTCCTGCTGATCTTTATTTTTTGTTAATTAATTCTTTTGTGGGTTGGGTGCGGGTTTAAGTTTTAACTTGGGGTGGGTTAGGTAGTTAGGTCTTGTAGCAGGCTTGTAGTGGACTTCTGTGCTTTTGTTTAGATAGATAGACAGAGTGACAGACAGATAGACAGGGTGACAGACAAACAGACTAACAGAGTGACAGACACAGCCCGAATGAGCGACAGACAGATAGACAGAGTGACAGACAGACAGATAGACAGAGTGACAGACACACAGATAGACAGAATGACAGACAGACAAACAAACAAACCTGCGATCAGACATTCTTTTTACTAAGATAGACCCTTGCGCAACTGCGGACAAAAAAGAACGTGTTATCGCAGATCACAAAAATTGACAAAGCACTAAGTGTGTATTGGACCTTGGGCTATTACAAATGACGAAGCATATTTTTGATTCATTCACGACCTCATTGACATATTATCTTTGAGTTATCTAGTATTCCTGCCCCTGGACTTGCGCTAATTTGATCGTTACGATTTTTATGGCAACGGTTTTTCCTTCTTTTCGAACAAGCAAACTAGGGTTTAAGGTCATTCCACTGAAACAGAACCTGCACTGAGATTTTTGTGAAACTTTGCCTATTGATTGTTTACATTATAGGAACTTAAATTTTGAAATAAAAATGAGGGGTCCCCATGTTCGTTTAGGAGCAAAAGCACCTTGTTTATACCCATATAAATCCTTATAATAACACTATGATTGTAGTCACGATTGCTTGCTAAATTCACGTTTCCGACGATTGCTTTTTATTCTACACTGAGAATTGGTCCATATTTATTTTACACAGAGAAATTTATTACTCAATTCAAAGCAACAGAAAAAAATGATAGGTCACCATACTCGTTTGCGAGAAAATGACGATTTACCTCTATGGCGAGGTCCAGCTGTAAAGAAAAAGCCGCCATTTTTTAATGCGCGTGAAATTATGCGCAGTAGGGATGCGCAATGCAATACTGGAGAATAACCTTAATCACTCCACCATTGAGCAAGCGCCAGTTTACGCATGTACAAGGTGCAAGTTTTTTACTTCGTGTGTGCCGAGCGCAAGTCAGAAGGTCCCATATTCATGATCAAACGATCATCTTGGAGCAAGTCTTGTCCATCTCTTGTTTTAAAGTATTCTATAATTAAGCCTCTTCAATTTAAGCTTTATCTGTACAAGTTTACTGACTGTACTCAGTGACACAAAAGAAACACTTTCATCAGAGAACATATTTTAATATTAAACTATTTACACATTTACATCAAATTTATCTCCATCAAAATAAAGCAAATTGATCTTCTCCTTACAACTTTCTTAAACTGAACATTTAATTCATTTCTTTTGTTTTTACAAGCAAGTTTACAAGACTTCTAGTTCGCTAAAGTTATTTGCCAAGATTGTAAACATGTGGTAATCGTTCTAGCGCGCGCAATGCTTTACGGTTCTTCGCGGATGGCGCATCTTCAAAAATTTAAAGTTTTTCATTCGTTTCCCACTTTGATTCCTTTACATCGTCAACTTTGTTTTGCTTTCTGTTTATAATCATAAAGCGTTCTAGATTCTACATTTAAATTTTAGTATTTTCCTCTTATTGTATTGTGATTGTATCGATATCTAGCAAACAAATGATCTTAATATGTCGTAACAGAGCCCCTTCATTGTTTTCCCTGAGGCAGCGTCAAGCCGTGTTTATTCAAATTAAACCAGAAAGTAACTGTGCATCGACACATAACAAACATGCCATTTAGCTTCATCATTATTTAAGCTTTCACATACAGAGAGCCAGCGAGAGGAGGTAACCTATCATAGGTTATCTCTTTCTCCTCTCTGTGGCTCTCTGGCACCACAAACGTGCTATGCTAAAAATTGCATGTGCCCACAAAAGATTAGTCATCGGACAAAAGATTAGTCATCCAAGTATTAATATTAGTTTTCAGTTCCACAACCCTTTTTAGTTTTATTTGTTACTTCAATATTCTCTAAATCCTCGCTGAGGAGGTTTCCACGATGTCGCTGTCAAAGAAAGTTCACGGTATTTCTGTAATGGAAATTTTCCTTTCCCAGTACTAAATGCTATGGTGAAGTGATTGTCTACAGCTGCTATCAGTGCCCAGTTGTACCTCCCTGAGAATCACTATTTCGATGCTTGTGATTTGCCTCCACTAAAAAATGAAGTATGCATAGTCTTGTTCAAGTGGCTGGTGGATATTGTCCTGAGAACGAATCCTTTATTTTGGCAACATTGGTTGTGTTTTGCGTTGTTGTTTTTTAAATATCCTCCGCACTCGTCCAGCCATTCTTCTAAATTTAACCAAGCTTTAATACTATACTTTTGCTTTGCAGTTTGGCACCACCAGTGTTCCGAACAACGAGCATTGCTCTCATATACAAGAGGTAATCTTTTTATGTCGATTTAGTATATTAATTTAATTGCAGAGTGAAATGGTTAACACATGTATATTGGAATAAGCTAACTTTAACAAGCTGAGCTTGTTAAATCGAGCCGCGTCGAGATGTATTTAACATCAGTGATATTATGTATTGGCATTTTGATTAATATTATGCGTTTTTGTTTTGTCAAACTCCGAGCACTGCGTCAAATTGTAAGCGTACTATCGTGAACATGACTTCGGAAAGTCGAAAGAAAAAGGACAAATGTCCATCAATAGAAACCTTGAAGTAATGCTCTAGCTTGGTCAAACACTACTGTACTAGTACATGAATCCATCACATGTGCACAGGAGTGTTATCATGTCTGAGTTTTACATCCACGAGTTTTGTTTTGTTTTGTTTTTTAATTTTTCCTTTCTGTCTTCAAAAATCGGTCAGAACTAGTTACAGTTTGTTTTGAGGCGCTCTATTATAGGCGCATTTCGTGTTTAAGGGAGGTACTTAGTTGTAATTCGATGTAATATTAAGCATCGTTTTGACTTAACATATCAGCACATCGTTGCAACTGCAGAACTCCTTTAACTCCATTTACCTTGTTTCGACCCTGTGTACAAGCAAGAGAATATGATCCAGATCATAGTCTCTTGGTACAAGGGCGTGACTTCGGTGGATAAGTAAGATAAGGCACACTTCGTTTTTTTCCCCTTTAAGAGCATAAATTAAAATAGATATTCATAAGCATCGCTGAGAAGGATAGTATGGCCCAAGGGTGATCGTGTTAGTGAAACGAAGAAAAACTCGGCACGAGTTTTTGCAATTTCGTAGAAATTTGAAAGCCTCGTCCCATTTCAAAACGAGTAAAATTTCTGAATTTTTGAACATAACAAAGCATTCCGTGTCGCTTTTATTTTCACAGGATTTTAAACTAAACAGTAACAACATTTCTTTGCACTTTAACTCACATAATTTCAATTAATATATCAACTGAAAACACAAGTGACGGGTCACCCCCCAAAAAAGGTAAAAGCAGTTATGCAAACTCTTCACTAGTAATCAGAGTACGCATATGTTCTGAAACAAGGTGTGTAAAAATAGTGAAGTTTTAAGCCTCGGGACTACCTTCAGGCCTCAGCAGGTCTACAAGTGTATCCGTCGGAAACTAATTCATGTTCACTGTAACGACCTGAAAATGCGTGCAATGGTTTCCAGAAACCAAACCTACATGTACTAGCCGTGTTTCAATCCTAACTCTTTGAATCGACCAAAAATGGCAGGAAAAAAAGTGAACCATTGTAACTTTTGAATTTTTATGGCAGGCTAGTTTACTCTCAGGAGGTTAGAAATATTCAACCACCCAAGCGTCTTACACGTTTGGTTGGAGAATGTTTCATTAATGTATCCTTAGATAAAACAAAAATCTTTCATTTATTACAATGAATTGTAAACGGACAATTTTCCCTAAACTTAAGCTTGATCCCAGTTTCGTGAAAAGCACGAATTTCTGGTAGATCTGAAAAAGTCCTTTGTCTGAAATCTACTTCCGAAAGACAATTACGATCGTTAATTAATGTAGTCCATTTTCTGTTAAGCAAGCAGACAGGCTTGCTTTATAGACACTTTATTCGTGAACTCTCTCAGCTCATGCTAAAATGCAGCGAAGCCCTACCTCCGTTTACCTTGTAAAAATGTATGCATACCGAGGAAAACCGAACGGGGATAGGCGAGCGCTTTGCATAATTGTTTCTCCCTCACTCCACTTTCTCCTTAACCACGTTACGTGGAAACCTTGCAAACTGCATCTTCCATATGAGTGGTTTATGCTTCTCCCTCCTTCTCTCTTCTACATCGCTCCAGCCCTTTCGCAAGCAACACCTATAAAAATATATTTCTCACCAAAATAATACGATCGTACCTCCAAAAGATGACAGAGCAGATAGAAATAAATAAATTGGACAAATTTCAGCGTTGTGGTGATTATTGTTTGGGGAAAAAATATTCAGAAAATCACAAAACATGGAGTGGATTGGCCATTCGGCACACCGATATGCCGGCCATTCTGGCCAAAAAGGTCTGACAGACGAAAAACAGATTTTTTTCCCAGTGACATACACTTTCACTTTGGAATGCTTTGAATTTAAAATTTTAACTCCGACTAGCATATCTTAAGGTAATATTTCCTGTTATGTTCAATTAAGCTGTCTCAAATAAAACTTCACCACCAAAGCGAGGCACCCTACTAGAACAGAAATCTACCCACTAACTAGTGAAACTGCCGTCGTCAGTCGAGATCAATAGTTTTAAATTTAGAATTTTGATGAAGTCACGTGAAAACGATCTATATTTATACACAGAACAGGTACATCTAGTTATCAAGTTTCCTTTGGTAAACGTATAAAATATCTCAGTTCTGTTTTGTTCCGTTGAGCTCCTTTTTTATTGGTATTTGCCTGTGTGCAGAATAAATTTTGCCTGCCTACGAGATTCTCTTTTATTTAAATGACTATTCCCACCAGAATTCATTTCGATCGGGTACAGTTTCATTAAAAAAAGAACTGTTTTAGTAGGTCTTAGTTTTTGTCAGTGCACAAAGAAGCTTCGACGCCACTTTCAGCCATGTCTTAATATCAGCAATATCTCGCAAGTCTATCTTTATTTTGTCTGGTTTTCTCTTTCAGCCATGTTTCCTTCCAGGAAGTTGTTGAAGTTTGTTCCGTCACCTGTTTTTTGCCATTGTCCTTTAAATCTTCAAACCTGGCAGCCGTTCGAGTATTAATTGCACTGCCGACAGACTGGCGGGAAAATCAATAATAAACAACGCACTTCATTGGGTTCTCTTTCTATTGACGTGTGAATAACGTCACCAACATATTCCGGCCGCCCACGACCTTGGTCTTTGCCTTTATATATCCTGTTAAAATTTAGAGTATTATTTTATTCGTTCAACCGTGTTCCTTTTTACCAAACCTTCGTTCAGTTGGAGAAGTTATTTGAAATATCCACAGAAAGGTATTTAACAATACATTTTAAAAATTTCGGTGGAAAATCGTTATTTAACATTATCACCGTGACTGATGTAGATATTAACAGCAAGCCCTTTTTGATATTCAGAGTGTGAAGTTAGAGGAGATATTTTGGAATCGGTTTTAGTAAGGTAAGCGAATTTCTGCACTTTATCTTTTAAAGCCTTAGACAGCTTAACGCACCGCTACCTCTATTTATTCATTATTAAATACTGAGTAATCTTTGGTAATTATTCGTTTATAATGCACGCCTTTCAAATAGATTATTTGCCACACATGGTGTTTAGCTTTGGAGTGTTTCCATATTCATAAGGGACGTCGAAACTATAACTTTAATATCGCTATCGCGAGCGAGTTATAGATAACATGGTATTTTTAGAATAATCAGTATTGTTCCTGAATAATTAAAGCCTTTCCTTTTACAATATTCGTTCTATTTTTAGTACGCTCATTGCCATCGCTTTGAAGTTAAAGTTTACGCGTCCATATTCTATAAGACGCTGCAATTTAAACAAGAAAATACAGTATTTATGAATAATATCATTCGGATAATTATTTCATCGAAACGTTTCTGCGTCATAAACCTTTGAGGCCAAGTTACTTCTTTCAAATTTAACATTTAGTTTCAATAATATCGCAAACGAATGAAGACATCAACTAATTTAAATGTAGATTGAAACCTTCGAGATGATTCAAGACCAGGCTATTTTAAGTTAAATACTAGCCGTACAGGAACTTAAAGTAGTACATGCACTGATACTTTTTACGCGATAGTTTATATATTTTCAAAGCGCGTGCTGTACACGTTTTTGTCTGTGCTCACTACAGAGGAAACCCCTCACGTTTGAATTTTAATAGTTCAAATGTTTTGTCCAAAATGCATCGCTGAGGACGGTATATTTTTGCGTAACAGTCAGCTAACACCAGTTCCAAAGTCTGTTTCCGTTCGTTAGATGTCTTGTTGTCAGTAGTGCGTCTGTCATAGTCACTATCGCCTTTTCAGTTTCCCCTTGTTTGTATGCTTGTGGCTTTGGACAGACCAGCCTCCCACACACTCCTGTGTTTGCCGACTAATTGACGCAGCATGCCATAATTCTTTGGGTTTGTAGACGCAAAAGGGGCCTTTGTCAATCATTTGTGATTGATGAAATGTGTCAATTAATAGTTGTCAGATCTTTAATTTCGCTAAATTATTTTTAGATGCTTAGTTTTTAGGCGGATAGTGTTACCACGCGCGCTGCGTGGTTGTTCTCGAGGTGGATGAAAATGCGTGCAAAGGCGCTTGGGCTGTCCACCTGATTGATATCCGTGTCACGCTCCTTCTAGACGGCCCTTCTAGACCCTCTAGGATTTCTGCAACCAGGAGTGATCAAAACTAAATTGAGAAGGATTGCAATGCTTGGCTCTGTTGACACTTTTCTCTCTTGACTTAACCCAGTTCTAAAGTCGATAGGGTCACATAGGCGTGCTGTGAAATGGCAGTGGTCTTAAAACCGTGAGTGCATCGAATGTCTCGGTCATCTTGATTCTATGCAAAGTTGAGACCTTTTCCAGCGGCCATTTTCTCTAACGGCCAGGATTTTTTGTCTAGACCGTGGGACGATTCATTCTCTTTAGTCTTATTGAGACTTAATTCCCTTCAACCGTCGCCCCTCTTCACAGCAGTCTGACAGTAATTGTGTCCTAAGTAGACGTTCAGACTCCAAACAATAACACGTATTGTCACCCCATGCCTGGAAACACAACTGGAACGAGGAAGTGTTCTAAACAGTGTTCAGGGGAAATAGTTCTTCAATGTCAATTAAGAGGGTCAGGGAACATTTTGAAAAAAAAATCAGAAAAAATTGAAATAATTTAACACGGCTGATTTAATACCAGTGAAGGCTGGAAGAAACATTTGGGGTCACTCTGGTCTAAACGATTTTTTAACTTAACAAAGAGGGAAAATTTGTTGAAAACTTATCAGTCTTAATTGATGGGTGAAAGGAACGGCTAGCTGTAAAGGGAGGCTAGAAGCCGCTACTATAGCTGACATTTTGTATTTATTTGGTCAGGGAAATTTAATTTTTATCAGGGCGTAGTCAGGGAATTTTGAATAGTGATGTCTGTTGCAACCATACTTTGCCATGCCGAGAATATTGACTTGAATGTTGCGGCCGTGACGCGCTCGATTTATCCATATTATGGCATTTTTCTTGCTGTTAACTGAGAAAGGCTAGCAATTCTGTGAGGTTTTCCTGGAGGCACTGCTAATTTTCAAAAGATACATAGCTGGCATTTTAGAATCAGAATTATGGCAAAACATGAAATATCTGGTATCAAAGAAGCTTAAGTCCCTGTTTAGGAACCCGAGCGTATAAATGGACCTTGGTAAGTCACACTGATTTGTATTCATGCTTAGCAAGTGTAGCGAGCAAGTGTAGCGTGCAGCGCAGAGCGAGTGCATTTTAATCAATCGAGCACCATCTTGGATTCAAACTCAGGAGAAGTTTGGGAAGAGACGAAAAGGCGCCCTTCGACGAACCGAAATCAAGTTTTTTTTCTTTATTTTTAAGCCACCAATGGCGTATTTTAAAAAGTTCTTTTGACTTTTCTGGCTTACAGCTCGATATGCTTTTCTTTGTAGCAACTGTGCTGAAGTATTTTCGTTGCGAGCTGCTTAATTTTTAGAGAAGAGAAACGGTGTCGATTGCATGTATATCACGCTTAGCATGACTCAATAGTGTTTCCGGGTTTCCTTTGCAAAAACTCCAAATTACTCCAGGCTAAATTTTACATACGCGCAAGACAAATAATTGTCTTACAACACAAATGGATATATTTGGATGTAGCCGTGTTACACAACTTCAAAGTTTCCCTCCTATTGCCCCACACTTGCGAGGATTTCTCCATAGTGGATATAGAGTCCATTGGCGTCCGAAAAGCAATAGCAGTTTACCAGTTTGATCGAGTTTCACCTGAATTGCAAACAACACTTGATGTTTCCTCAAGGCCCCATAAGTTTGCCCCATAAATACTGTTTAATTTGTTTTTGTAAAACTGAATAAAATAAATAGTTACTTTTTTTAAGAACTTTTTATTTTAATAAGTGTTGGATTTTACTCGGATTGAGACTGTTGATAGAGGTCATTGACTATGCAAGCTTTGAACATAACTATTTTTGGAATTATAGTAGTTTCATTAGATGTAGAAATTGTTAAATGTTTTGTTTTTCATGCAGTTTGAGTGCGTTTGTATCCCGATGTCAACATTCACGCATTCAGTCATTGCGTACATTTTTCGGGCACGAAGGTCACCCGCCTCCCCCTCCCCCCCCCCCCCCCCCAAGTCCGAAGGTGCCCGCACGCCTATGAATTTGGCTTCCGCACTTTCGTGTGTAAACGTAGTTGACGTGTGTACGTACATCAAATCCCACAAAATCTGTAGTTGTTAAATACGTTTAAGCCTGATGCATGTTTCAGAACATATTAAAATGTTAGCTGGAAATTAGTGAAAACAGCAGAGATAATAGACCTTTTTCGACTGGGCGGTTTGTTGCCCCATTTCAGACCATGTGATGATACCCTTGGGAATTCTTCCTTTCAAATTTTCAAATAGTCGTGTGCATATGAATAAATAATTTTTAGATGGATGAAAGAACAATAGCTCTCTAGAGAATATCACGTGCTCTGTGATGGAAAACAAACCGCCCAAGCGAAAAAGGTCTATTAGCAAAGTTACGGTAGCACTTTCTTTAATCAACCTGAATATCGATTTTTCTTTTGTTGTTTAAGTTCTCGAAACTCCTTGTCTATTTCATTTTCGCTGTCTAAAATATCACTATGTTGAGGAAATATACAAGCACGATGTTAGTAGCCTTTTAGCGTTGG
Organism: Orbicella faveolata; assembly: GCF_042242905.1. NCBI lineage: Eukaryota > Metazoa > Cnidaria > Anthozoa > Scleractinia > Merulinidae > Orbicella > Orbicella faveolata. The sequence goes on from NW_028301554.1 coordinate 7,913,118, forward strand.
TGAAAATTGTCGTAGCATCTTAGCACAAAAATATAGCGACTAAATCTTCGTCGAGATTTGTTGTCAAGTTCGTTGTATTTTCTGTTGAGAAATCATGATAGATTTTATGACGAAACAGACTGTCCGATTTCCAAATGCTCCACCGGCCCGAAGTCATGTTTTTAGTTTTACCTTCATTTGTTGAAAATACAAGATTTTATTTTTCCTTAAGGACTTAGGGTTAGGGTTAGTTTAAATGGCCCATAAGAAAAGGACGTCTAGCGGAAATTTTAACCAAAACTCTGCTACAACTCCGATTTGATAACAAAGCATAAGTCTTAAAGAGTCGAAACAACACAGTACAGTTGCCAAATTTTGTTAATGAAAAGGAAAACGGGTTTGTCATCTGCTGCAGTATAGGGAAGTTGTGTCTTTCAGATCACAGACAAAGTCGCGACAGTAAGTTCCTGGGGTTGTCTTTTCGCCTCGGGAGAAAATTGAATTTTTAATCACGGAAAGCATTTGTTTCGTAAGGTGACGTCTCATTGACGGAGTATAAAGCTGATTTATGGCCTTAGGTGTCCTGCGGGGCACGATGAGGAGTGCGATTGCTCTTTTTCCCCTTCTTCACTGGGAAGGTGTTTGAGAACGTGCTAATCTCTGGTCTTATTCAAATTGCGCAAGTTTTTGAACGTTTGAGAAGATTGCGAAGTCGTTCACTCTATTCCAAAGGTAAGGACATTTTACAAAGAAACTTGTCATCTTTAAACGACTGTTTGATCGACTTCTTTGTGATTCGGCTTTGAAACCGGTCTAAAAGTTCTAAACGACGATTAAGAATTAATTGAGGGCAAAAATATTTATATAAAACACCTTTCAGTTTAGGCCACCTTTTTTCACCCTCCGTTTGGCTGGCGTCTTGGTTCCTCGTGCATACGTGGATAAATTTCGAAGTGAGTGATATTTAAAGAACTTCTCTCCATTGACGTATTCAAGACTTGTTTGTTGTATGGTTTCGAACCGACATCATATGAATGAACTGATTTTGCTGAAGGAATCTAGAAGAAGGAGAGAAGTATAAAACAGGTAAATTAGTACCTAATAATGATATATGTGAGGCCTTATGTGCCACGAGGCACAAAGAAGCTAAGTGAAGTGAAGTGAATGATATATGTGATATCCCAAGTCAACCATCTCGCATATGATTGCACTTACTGCCTATTTTCTAGTCCAGATAACAGCGAAATGGTAAATACAGGATGAAATTTTAAGCATTTCGTTGTCATTTTCTTTCATTTTCTTCGTAGCATTTCTTTCACATTTAAAAACCAGGAAGTTTAAGACTTTCTGATTATGGAAATATTGGAGAACATTTTAATTTAACATCGAGATTATGAACACTAGATTTTGAATTCTGCCACGCATAGAAATCTAGGGAGAACAATCCAATTGTTTTGGTTTAAATCTACTATAGTCGTTCAAACCTTTATCGTTTCAGATATAAAACGGTCACTTTGAAAACGCAGCGAAGCCTTCGCCATTTAGATATTGAGTAGCGTGGCCAATGAAAATGATTTTCGAAACTTCCTCCCGTTGTTTGATCATGGATCTTTTCCTGTCTCTCTTTTCATTTTTAATCGTTTTCTGCCTCTCGCATAATTTATTTCGTTGCATTTTAAATGAATAAATTATTGGTCTCACTGCGAATTCGCAGTGAGACCAGCCTTTATAAATGGGCTCAGAGGCACTGAGCGAGCACTGCGTCCAAATTCGAGGTGAATTATTTTATCAACTCGTTTCTATACAATCACTTATTATTTAGTAATTTAAATTCCAGTTCTCTTGTGGGCGAAGCCGAAAGACAGATCTGGTCAAATCCAATTTGCGTGAGTAATCGCGCGTCATGATTGTGTCGGGAGAAGAGCGCTTGTTCGCTATGAAATTTCAAAATGGCGGCCAGTCGCGTGCCCAAAGGCCGCGATTTTTGGTTAGCATACTAATATCATTTCGCCAGGAAATTAGTGCAAATTTGCAATAAAACAAGCAACGTTTTGATTTTTGTTTCTATTTCAACTACTAGCGTCTATTTGTATTGTAAAAATTGTTAAATTGCAAGCCATTTTAAAGTCCTACGCAGTTCATTTTTTTTAACGCCCTCATATTTTTTTTTGCCTCTAAAAGGTCTTTTGAAAGGCAGCAATAACGAAGTAAAATTTAAAAAAATGCAGCGTGACGTTTTCACTTCCTTTCTTGGAGGTTTTAAGTGCTTTAAGGCAATCTAAAAGTATATTTGAATAGGCCATTTTCGATGTATTAAAATTCTAACTTTTAAACAAAAGAGATCGCATGGAGGTTGAGGAATGAATAATTAATTTCTTTTGTTTTATTTTCCCAAGCTTAGAATTTTAGTATGACGAAAATTGCCTATTAACTTTGCCTCCAAAACATTGCCATGGATCCCACAAAAATTGGGCTCGTTTGACAGGCAGATATGTCATCTCTAGCATTCAGTTCTTTCAGTATGTTCGTTCGACCAAGCGGCGCTGTTAATGGTCGCACTGGGGAGTCGAAGAAAACTGAGGAGTCAAAGGTTTCATTGTCTCTTCGACTATCGCTTGGCTTTTGGATGTAGGAAAAGGTAAGATTCTACTTCCAGGGGCGTAGCTAGCCTTGAAGCCCGTAGACCCGCGTAGACCACTCTTTTAAGATTTGCTTACAGATCGAACTTCCTGTCATAGCCGCCGCCCGAAACGCCAAACCAACCAGGAGTGATGAAGCAGTTCTTTTCGCAGACTGGTTTAACACGCGCAATTTTAATGATAAAAAAGAGAGAATTTGCTGGAGAAATAGTCGGTGATTTTTAACTTATCTTGGCAGTATGAATCTCTCACCTACCTTGTCACGATAACATCAAGCTACTTCTCGATTTTTCCAGGTTAACTAGGCGACAGGCTTTTGTTCATAGAATACAAGTGTGTCGATAAAGAGAAGTGCCTTTATGTATTACTATTATCAGCAATACCATGATGAGTGAAAACTGGCCCATGTTATGTTAGTTTCAATGTAGAAATGTTAGCTTGGTGCTTTTCAAATGACATTAAATTAACAGGAAGAAGAAAACACTTTCGAGGATGTTTGGCACGAAACTCCTGTGGAACATCTTATGACTCTTCAAAAATTAAAAGCTAACTACCCTTCCCTGCCTTCGTTTAACTCGGGATTAGAATGATTGCAGCACAACCGTAGCTTTAGAAACTTCATGATATCGTTTTAATCACTTGTAAAGTCAACATTAATTGACTCTACTTTACACCACGCAGAGAATAAGCGCATGAACAAAGAAAAAGCAAAATAATCGAATTAGTACCAGGACAGAGTAAGTTTTACCTGCCGCCCACCCGGATTATTGTTTTCCGATTAAAGAGCAACATTGAAATTATGTCAGAAGGAGTCGCTGAAACATGCAGCTTACCTCCAGACATCTATAAATAATGTTACGATGACGCGACAAAAATTAACTTTTTAGTTTCTGGGCAATGTATTAGCATCAAAATAGCCTTTATAAACATTCTTTGTTTTATAAATTGTTGCAAACTATCGATGCTTCCAAAGTTATGACTAAAAAACTGTATAGGAAACTGTAAATGTAGAATACCTTTATTTATAACCATGATGACTAAAGTTACATTTTGTACGTTTTGTAAGTTTTAGCAAAACATCTAATATAAAGGAGAGACGTTTTTGGCACAGGGCTTTTGGTTATATCGGAGCTACACTATAAATACTCTCACGGAGTCTCACGCATTGATTATTCCAATATTTTACCCTCACCAGCAGACCAAGTGGTTTATCTTGTCTTCATCAACACTTTTATTTGAAAAACAAAAATCTTTCTCCTTGTTCCCATAAACAGAATGCAGTGTTCGCTGCGTTGATTTGTTTGTTTAACGAATGTTAGTGGTTTTACGTCTTTTGGCTAAATAAAATTTAAACTTAACGAAGAACTCCATTTAAATTGCAGAGTATATGCGAGAAAAGACTGAAACTTTCATAAACCTTGACATGGGCTTTTAGCAGGATTGATCTACGAATTTACTTCGCGAGTTATTCACATTCCATGGTTTTCCTTGAATTTTCGTGCGGATACTGATTTTTTTTTTTCCATTCACTTTCACATCATGATGACCATTTCAGTTTTACCTCAGTATTTCTTTTTACTAATGAATACTCTGCTTTAGAGCACGAGTATTCACTCATCATTAAGTTTACCGGCCGGCTATTGATTTGCCAGTTTTTTCGGAAAAACAAAAATCAACAAAACCTCCCGCAACACGCGCGAAATCGGAATTGTGTTTACTGGTGGTTGTCAACTTAATTTTGCTAGGCGAGATCTTTCGGAGTCAGTCAAGCTATTTTAAGGCCGGCGCCACTTCGAGAGTTTGTCTTGTCTTGTTGTCCGGGCAATAAATAGCCTTCTTTCCCTCCGATGCAATATACCTCACTGTCAATACCGTCACCTGTTGAGTCTATGACGTCATTTGTCTACAACTTCACAGCAATCGTGAGTTAACAAATTCGGACGTTAGAAACAAATATTGTGGGATTGGCCACTTCTCAAGTGAAGATTGAAAAATTCACGCATGTATCGAACAACATTTGAAAGTACGCACTCTGCTTGAAGAAGAGGGAGTCAACAAGGCGGGTCTCGACCCCTCCCTTCAGTAATACTTCTCTTTTTCCCGCCTAGTCGAGATCCCTTTCGTATAGCCTTTTAGTTCTAAGCATGCACTCATATCAGGCTTGAAAATTGTGCTTTTCCTTTATTATTCAAATTTAAGTTGTTTAAATCTTATTGAAATCGTGTCGAGATCCTGCAGACTATTGACGTCATTATGTCGATAGCCCGCCACAGATTGATATCTTTGTCGAGATGAAGTATTTATCACGAACTTATCTGTAGTTGCAATAATTTCATAAGCCAGCAAAACCACCTGAACTGTACGTCTTTCAGTCGTGTAAGAAGAAGTGTTCCGCTACGAAAAGTTCACTTGCAATCTCTTTTCTTCCATGATTGGGATCCGCTTTTCGGCACGCCTTGTCTTGTTCTGTGATATAAAGGAAGTTCAATATCGTACTGCCACTTTTCAAGGCAATACACGATCAACTTTCCTATCCCTGTTTTTGATCGACTTCACGCTAATCAGACCATCTTTGATCAGAGGACCTTGATATCAATGATTTGCTTTGCGTCTCACTTAATCTGTGATTTAGTTGTATGAACCGACGATGCACCTTTTTTAGTATTTTATTTGTTTCATTCACAAATATATTGAGATTTTGCATGAATTTGTGATGCAAAATTGAGCAACTGTACACATGCTAAAAACTGCGAGATTTAAAATCAATGTGCCTAGTCTCTATAGAAAAGGCGTTTCCTCTGATTTCTTCGTACGACGCGTGGCGAACTCTCAAGCCACACTAAACTGCCTATGATCTTTTTTTTCTTTAAATGTTTGTTGCCCCCACCACCCAACCAAGTCGTGACCGGTCGTCAGCGATGTTGTTTCATGCAGCATCACTGTTTCTTTTCTGCCTGGTAAGATCACTCTTCAACCTGCTTTTTCAAATACTCGACAGTCCTGTATATCCTGTCATGTAACTCGGTACTAAGAAGCTTATAAGTCACTTATACAGCCATGCAGACCTAAGACCTTTGACAGTCAATCCCTGTCACATTATTACTCTAATTTAGCGGCTTGTTCAAAAGAGCAACGAAAAAACTCATTTGGTATGTACGTGTGAACAATCGTAAGTTAACACGATTTAAATTATCTAGTATCTAAACTGGGCTTACAGTATGTATCAAAACTGCCAGAACAGTCAATCGTTCTTATTCGACTTATTGTTTACCCAGTAAAAAGCGAGAAAGACGACATAGTAAGTGGAGTAAATGGTGCGCAGTCAATTAAATAGAAACGCTGATCTCGGACCAATGCGCAATACAAACCAGGGAGCTGGCACAAACAGGTTAGTTTCAAATCGCACCAAATAGATTTTGTACTTGAAGTCGGCAGATTCCTGATTTTAGCGTACAATGGGTCAGTTTGGAGAGCGTGAGCAGAAGGTACAAGTACAGGAAGGGCTGTAAGTGAGAATACAGCCTATTATCACACGCTACCTGTTTCTTTTGTAATCTGCGCCTGGCATACGTTGAGAGAAAGCACAAGTACTGGATATGTGCTTTTAAATAAAATTCCCGTCTGGTTTTTTTTATAGCAACTATAGAATGCACGCAAGAAGACGGCGGTAGTGCTAGAAAATCAGGTAGAGCACGTGTTTACTTGTAACTCTTTGTCGATGTCTTTCTCGTTTTCGGCGAGAAAAAATCAGATTGTACCGCCCGCTCGTCATATCAAGTTATCAGTTATGGTTGTTATACATTCGAACGCAATACCTAAATGTGTTTTTGTAAATAACAACGATACGAAAATCTTAAAGGAAAATAACCATATTGTAAGGCTTGTTGAACAGCCCTCTTCTATTTATTTTCGTCGTCTCGACAAAACGCCTTCCCGACGATTGGCAATTGTACTGCCCTGCTTATTGAAAAGCTACCAATTATAAAAATATCCTATCTCGAAGACCATGGCATTTTTATCTTATTTAGTTACAAATCTCAGGAAGTAATGAATTAGGCTTAAAGTTGTTCACCGGTCAAAAACCATCTTAAATTCGAATGAGATGACCTGCTGAGTTTCATACTCCGCTCGTGGAGCACCCTTAATTTGACGCTTGAAATTTTTCGTTTAATTCTGATATTGCCCTTTTAGCCAAGTATGGTACTTGGATATTTCAAAATATATATGTTCATTCAAGCGAATGAATTATAAGAATGTTTTTTAAGAAATGGAATGTTTTTACAAGAGAAATGATTTCCTCCAGTGTCTTCGTGACGTTACTTCCTGCAAACCACCAAACAGACCGCATTTGCCAATCATTCTTGTTTAACCAATGAGCAGCGACGTTTGTGCATGATTAAATGTCTCGTGCGAATGCAAATATAGGCCCATCAAGTACTGCACTCAGCCATTGTTTTCTTGGCCTTAAGTGGCTTTATATAAAGTCAAGCGCCGTCCCAATGACATCAGAGCTATATTGATCGATGAGAGGGACTCTGCCGCATTTTTATGCAGCGAATTCTCTCTTTATTGAAGCTTATTAAGTAGACCATTCTTTTCGGCAACGACCTCCTAGGAGCACACTTCTTCAGTTGTGGCTCAGTCAATCCAAAGGCTTTAAGATTCTCTCTGACGCGAAGTCATAAAACGTAAGTCTTATCGTTTACTTTTTGTTTAGTTTATTTTTAAATAACCGCGGGTCTTTTCAAGCTTAAATTTATCTTAATCTTTGTATTTAGCCGGGGTAAAAATTTACGGACTATTATTAGCGCAGCAGATTATTTTGCAAACATAGAAATGGTGGCGAAACCCTTTTTGTAACTGAACAAAGACTTTAGTCAAACCATTTCGTCGCAAAATGACATTTTTGGTTAGCTGTTTATTTAATGTTCTTTTTAATTTTACATCGAATTTTTTTCGGATATTCAACTCTTTCAGAGCATTATTATCCCAATCGTCTTAGTATTTTTTTTTTTTATTGTGCAATGTGAATTTAAGTTAACATTTTAAAGTAATTGTAAAAGTCTTCGAACTAGTCGTTACTTATAAAGTTATCGCGTTAAGACTTGCTTTTTCTATCTTCGTGTCTTTAAGCTCTCGCGTGACAGAGCGGCCTTAAAAAGCCATCATGTTATATATAGGACCATATTATATATATCTTGAGTACCGAAAGCTATTTTTACTCCCAAACCACATAATTCACTTCTTTCAGTTACTAACCAGATTCTTCTTAAGCTCTTTCCTTTTCTAATCTGTTTTACATCTAATATCTAGGATCAAACCTCAGCAATTTGCCTTTTTGCAACTCAAATCAAGCTATCTTAATTAATTCAACTCATCCTGTATAAATTGTCTCCTGGATAACCAATATACAGCCTCGTTTATAAGCCGCCGGAACTGATCTTGATATTGTGCCCGCATCGTTTGCTGAGTTAAAAAGATGACTCTATTTGTATGTTTGGTGTTTGCAAAATTCTTTTCTCCCTTACTTACTTTTCCCAGTGTACACTCCCTTCATTTAGTTTAGTTTTTAGTTGTTAAAACTTTTCTGTTAAAACTCGCGCAATCGCTTTGTATTAAACGACATTCTTTTTTAAACGCACAACTAACCTTGGTATACATTGCGAAGGATTAATGAGTTAAATTTGTTGTGGAGTTAGTATAACTATTTCCAAGACGTTTATCGTATTTCAAACCGGTCTTCACTGAAATGACCAGGTAAAGGTAAGTATGTATGGAATTTCTACTGAAATCAGTATTAAGTGGCGAAATGGATCGTATCCTTTCCTAAATGCTTCTCGTAAATTCCTAAAGCTATTGTCTTTAACAATATCTAATATCAGCCCGAAATAAATGACTTTTAAGCATCGCCGGGAAGAAATGTATGGCTGTGCACGGAAAGAACCGATAATTCTCGAATTGAGGCTTCCGAGTATTTTTCTTGGCTCTGATTAGCGCTATTCACCTGTCACGCAAATTTGTTTTCCAGTTTCCGCCAGCTAGGGTATTTTTTCCCTTCTTCGTCTAGTCTTCCCTGTGAGTTTTCAATAACCAAATCTTTCCTGAAACCTGTAATGAGTGTTGAATTTGAGTCCTACCAAAGGTTAAGCATGAATTTCAAAATTAACTTTAAAAAAATGCCAAATTGTATCATCTAAAACCTCGAAAACCAAACTTCACCCACATTTAAGAATTGTCAAATAACTCAACTTTTTGGAATGGTCACACACTGGGATCATAGACGTAAAATGACAACGAGATATACGCGCAAAGTGTAAAGGTTAAAGCAACTCGTAGCATCTTTCAGCTGCCGAGCAACCCAATTATATAACCTCGGATCATTAGCTTTTGATCTGTTACAGTATACACTCCAACCGCAGTAACCAATACTAATTTTTCACGGTAAAATGGCTCTGTGTACGTAATGGAATAAACAAAGATAAGGTTTATACAGTCTTTATTCAAAGTTATAAAAGGATTTGCACAAATTTTGTAGCTATGTCCGGTTTTACAGACAATCGTCGCCGTATTAATTGGCTTGCTCGCTTGTTATCCCCTGTACTGGCAGTTAAGTGGCCTGACGCATGTTCTTAGTGTCGTATAAACAATCATTTCAAAGCTCAATTGTTCTATTTTTAGACTGATATTGAGACTTGGAAGTTATCAGATTCTTGCAGGATAAATGTTACGAAACTTGCTCAGTAGTTGACGTGATTACAAGGTCATCAAGTATATTTGATCACTGGGTTTGATTTATGAAGCTCACGATACCTGAATTCCCTCCTCCTCCTCTGTGTTACGCTCCATCATCGATTGAAGAATATCTTTTTAAAGAATGATATCTTGGAAGAAACGTTTAACTTTGTCCAGTTTTTACCAGGCTTATACTAACTAATTGTATCAGGGGAACGTAACACAAATAAGTAGTCCTGTAACTTACGAGCAAGAGCTTATAGTATAAATGAATCTGTGTTTTAAGAGTTCTGTGCTTTTGTTATCTGGTTAAACTTGGTTATAAATGTCGTGTCTCTGTTTATATGCAGAAAGCAAAATCATTTAGGTACATTTTGGTATATTACCGGGGTCTTTAAGGAAAGAAATATTAACTTGAGGCCACATATATGTAGGGGTGCATCAATGTGCATCTTTTCTCATTTAATGAGCATTCGTTCGTTCAGCGACCTGAAGCTCATTGCAATCGATTTGTCAGTGAATAACGCCCAAAATGTTACCGATACCAATCCAATAATAGACTTTCTTAATGTTGCAAGGACCGGCTGAGTCTATAGCAAAGTTCAAAAAGGAATTTGAACCGAAAAATAACCAATAGTTCTCCAGCAAGGCTTCAAGAACAACGTTTTTAGCATAAAGGAGCTCAGTCAAGATATTTCGAGTTATTTTGGCCAGGTATAAAATTACCACTAAATTAAATAAAACCTAAAAATGGTAGCTCTAAGAAAGGAAAACACCAAAGAGATAGTACTAAACCATAAAGGAACAAGGATGGTTTAGGATGGAGCGGTTTTACCCGGATTACAAACGACGAACTTAAAAAAGTTAGCCTAAACTTTTCAAAATGCACTAACTGTGATGAGGCTCCTTTAGGAATAAAAAACTCATGCGGATTTGTCCATTAAAAATACTTAAAATTAAAAGAAAAAAAAAAGTGTTTAGCAGAACTTATCTTAAGATGCTTGGAAACAAGTCTGTAGTATGGTGAACTACAAAAGGCGCGGAGCTCTCCAGCTATATGAAATTGTTTCTTTATGGAGTTCGGTACCTGAGAATTATTAGTAAACGCTTTTGAGCAGAGCTTTCATGGTTGAGTTTATTATACTGAACATGTTCTTTGTAACTTTAAATTAGCATCTGTGGCTGAAACCCTTGTGACCATTCAAAAGAAAACAATTGAGCAGTACTTTCATGCGGTACTGTTTATTATGTTGTACAAGGTGGTTCTAGCTTTTAAGTCTGTGGATCGTGAAGCCCTAGTTTGTGACCAAATGAAAGCTACTGAGTAGTACTTTCATGTGGCACTGTTAATAGAATAGTCTGTGGATAATCACGTCTGCTAATCACGTCTGTGGATAGAATAGTGTGCGACCATTCAAATGAAAGCTATTGAGCACTACTTTCATGAGCGGCACTGTTTATCATGCTGTAAAAGGTGGTTCTAACTTTAATGTTTGTTGATGAATTGCTTATGTCTGCTGCCATTCCAATAACAGCTGTCGAACAGAACTTTGTGTGGCTCTGTTTATTACGTTGTTCAAGGTAGTTCAAGCTTTTACTGTTGTGAATAAAACCCCATGATGACATTATTCTTTAATATAAGCACCAAAATGTCTCAAATGTTTACATCTGCGGACGCCAAACACTAATCATTGTACGACCATTACAGTTGACAAACATTCTAGTGGTGCACCTTCGATTGAACTAACTTTACATTTGTACCATAAAACCCTAATTGATAGCTCGTGATTAACAAATTTTTGTGGCTGGGATGTGAAGTGCGGTTTTTCTCATTAGCAGTAATTCATAACTTTAACTGTCAACAGGATAAATACATTATTGTTCTTGTTGTTGCAGCTTTCCTCGAGATACAAATACGTTAAATTCGGTACTTTTCAAAGCGGAAAATATTTATCAACAGCTGCCATAACTTCGGTGTCAATGAATTGGGCAGACCAATTTTTAGCCGCCTTACTAATTCTGTACCAAAGAACAAAGTAAGTCAACTTCATTCAGAGGGTGTGGTACATGACAGCAGACACCCGATCGTTTGAATGAGTGGCCCTCTTAAAGGCTTATAGAGTGGTTTAAACAAAGTGTATGGGAAGGCGTGATGCTCAGTGTCAGCATACTGCCTCTTCCGGAACCAGATTAGTCAGAGTTATCTATCATTTAAGTTTGAAAAGCAGGTGGTAAAATTTCGGATCGTTTCGCAGCCCAAATACGTTTTGAAGCTGTTGACACGCCAACAAATATAACCGCCGTTTGTGCACGCCATACGGACCTGTATTTTGGATATGAAGTGATGTTAAATTTGCATTTTGGAAACGTTATTTCCCAGACTCATTCGATTCTGTTATTTTCTTGTTGTGGAGAATATAGTTTTTTTTCGCCACTACTTGCACGAGCATAGCATTTCGAGACTCATATATCACTAAAAAGAAGTAGGGATTCTTTAGTACTGATATGTTTTGTCTGTGCATGCAGGCGATATTACATCTCTTGGCGAATATCCAGGTGTCTTCCATGTTTTTATTAAACTCACTGAAAGCCAAGGCTAGCGACAGCACCTTGCCTATGGGTTTTTTGTTTGATCCTGCCACATTCAGTAAAGTTTACTGTTATTGAGAAAACAAACTCGTGTTTATGCAGAGGGCTAAAGACGTTCTAGTACCCGCTTCCCCTTCCAGTGTGTTCCCCCCTTCCTTTTGTCTTTTGTCAGTTGTAAATTGACCAAGGTAAAGTATAAGCAACTTCGTAAGATAACAAAACCATGAGTAAGGACAAACGGTCAAATTTAGACGGGAATCGGGTTGGAGGGTTGCGAGTGGGGGGGTGGTGGCTGTGCGAAAATAAACGCAAACGACTGTCCGTTCTCTCCCTTTCCAAAGTTAGTGTTTTCAGCCAAAAAATCACGTGATTCTACTCTGGTTCTAGTGTTTTTTTTTTTTTTTTAAATCTTTCAACTCTCAAAGTTCAAACTGCATTCTTCAACGGCTAAGGCTGAGCAGCGCACAAGAAGTTGCCGCTGTTTGAGTTTGGTTTCGTTTGCTGTTTGAGTGAATCAATGGTCTTACACGAGCAAGTTTCATCCATAGTTTCGACATAGTTACACCTAGTGCTGCTTATTAATGCTTATTTGCTTGTAGCTCGCTGAAACTGTGCTGAAACCCTTTGCTTCTATTGCATTCAAGTAAAACTGACCATCCGTTAGTATTGCTTGTTTTGACGTAGACTCAGAAACGAGAGACAGCCTTTGTGTTTCTTTTAAGTTTTTTTTTTTTTAAATAGCCTGAAAGCTGAAGCTATGCATAAAAGGCGAGATATGCAAAAATCGTAATATACCAACATATTAAAATGCGATTACTTTGATGCTACATGCTGACGTAAAGTTTAGAATTTTTGAAAATACTTCTCGAGGGTACCCGTCGTTTCTGATCGGGGCTGATAAGCACATAAACAATAATATTGTGAAACAAAAAGGCAGTTTGGCGCACTGATACTACTGTTTTGATCATAACTCGATCTGGTCTCTTCACTTTCGTGAAGCTGGGTTCGCAAACAAAGCCGCTATTCTACTTCAGTTTAACGGGAAGCCGTGATAACATTAAATACTTTTTTTTTCTGGAAAGCTTATTAACATTGAAACTTCTCCTTCTGCCATATTTTTGAGGAAATAAAGTATTGTTGGTTCTTTCATTTCCGAAACCCATGAAGTGTTCTTTTGATCGACAGTATCACGTGATTGGCAGCTGTTAACACGACCATCTCGAAGATTTTACGATTGTCGGTTTAGATATCTGCAAAAAATAATAGAGGACAAATCAGCCCGGTTTATCCGGTTCATAGGAAGACTGACAGAAAGCGAACAATCTGAGAGCGAATAATCGTATTTCTCGAAATCTCGGAAAAAAGTGATGTCCACTGAAAGCAATATTAGGCTGATTTAGCAAGAGAACGGGAACGTCACTTGACGACGGCGCGCGCAGTACAAATACCCAAATATGGTCAGATGACGACTGCAGGGCGCGCGGAATAACCTGGATTCTGTTCTAATTTGACCATATTTGGGTATTTGTATTGCGCGCGCCGTCGTCAAGTGACGTTCCCGTTCTCTTGCTAAATCAGCCTATTCAATTTTGGAAACGTGACTCTCTTGTTTTTCAGCGAAAGAAAGTGAAATTTTCACCGTTACCCTTTCACGCAAAATGCATTTCGCTTCCGTTGAGTTTTGGTTGGGTCTTTCCCACATACCCAACGGAAGATGTCATAAATATATGAAAAAAAAAAAAAAAAAAGAAAGAAAGAAAGAAAGAAAATGGTGTTCTGTGGACGAAAAATTATGAAATGTTTGTCTTTTGTTGCCAGAATTTGACACCATAAACATTATGCAATGCCCTAAATCATACTCCGGCAAAATTTGAACGGCTTTTTTGTTTCTTCCGAAAAGGAAGAAATAGAAAAACACGAAGTTGCCGTCGGCAGTTCGAAAGTTGCAGCGAAACAGACGAATTCGTATTTACTTCCGGTTGCCGGTGCGGATGATATCAGCCTTAGAATTTCCTTTTAGTTTTTTGTTTTCTTGGTCCTTTCTTCGAATTTTTCCTCTTGCCGTGGCTCTGGCAAATTAAAAGCTTTAAAAACACGGAAACCAAGCCCATTAGCAAAGTTTTCTCGCTCGATTTCTGACGAAAGAAGAATAATTTTCGTTCCTCATAATTGAAAAGGGAAAGAAAACAGGAAGTACTGGAATGACGTCAGTGACAACTATAGTAACCACCGCTTGAGGTTATAAGAATTTCTCTGTTGACCATTATGTATGCTAATTTATCAGTGGACTTTCCTACACAGCGGTACTGAATATACGCGATACTTTAAACGAAATTCGTCAGTTTTTGTGGGGGTAAGTTACTCGCTTGTATTGCAGCTTTCGGAAGGTATTTAATTTCCGATATTTCAGATGTGACTCGAATGTTTTCTCCTGAAAGCGATCAAGGCTGAACTTGTCTAGGGTCACCTACGATAGCTCATGTTTCCAAATTGGTTGCAGTTCACTAAAATAAGAATCTCTGTTTTTTTATAACATAACTAACGTCAGTAAAATATTTTTTACTATTTGTCGTGAACACGGCGCGGAAAACCCCGAAAAATGTTCGCCAATTCAAAACGCAGTATCTATGAGTCATACAGTTGCTCTAACACTGAATTCTCCCTGCCGTGCAATGACATCACTGTGACATCACGGCCCTCCCAAAATGCAAATTCCCAAGCCACTTTTCTCACTCGAGGTTGTTGCCACAAATAGCACAAGCGTATACACATTGTCACTGCAGCTGTTGTGAAAAGGCGTATTTACTGGTGGGTAAAAATAGATCTTTGAATTTTTATTTCCGTCTACACCGAAGTATAAACAGCCAAAAAACTAGCCGTACGATTTCGAAAGGTTATTGTAGCCACCTTTGGGTTTTCATTGACATTTTAACAAGCATCAAATCGTGTTTTGACTTCGTTGCAACGTACACGAACGTCTGTTTCGCTTGCAGTTTTCCGTAAACCTTGCCATCGCAGTAGCTGCCGCTAGTAACAGTGTTGTTTCTTCGCAGTTTCCGACCCTCATTTGCCACAATTTCTCAATGATTTAGGTAAAGTTCTTGCTTTCTTGTGATAACTCGAAGCACACTCGAACTTCGTCATGTTGAACACAAACCTGTAAATATTTTTACATGCAAAGATTTCATGATTTTTCCCTGCTACCCAACGACTCGATCGACGAACATCTTTCGTTTTTTCTCGATCGATACGAGCTTGCAGTGCTCGCGAAAATTCCCAGCGAAAATCAGAACAGATCGCTGATGTTATCGTGCAAGGACAAATTTGAAGCAAATTGACAGTAAGTTAAAATGCTGCGTCAGTCTGCCCGATCGCCCAAGAAATGCCGAGTAAAATTCACTGTTGATGACTTCACCTGCAGATTCGTGTTCACAAGAGGTTCAAATAGCGACGAGATGTTTCAGAATCGAGGAAGAAAGAGCAATTTTCTAATGCTCTTTCGAAATAAACGAAATCGCCAATAATGTGTCTAGGCAATGTTGTTCACGCTCCAAACGTTGTGAATTTCGCGCGAAGATTAGCAGATCTATAAGCTTATCTCTTGGTGTCTGCCAAGCCTTGAAGATCCCTTAAACATTTTGTTAAATTCACCTATTTTATCACTTATCTTGGTTGCCGCCATCCATGGTGAAATATTTGTGTTGTAGTGGAGTACACGTGAAATGGCGTAGTCGTTGCATACGATCGATCGTCCCAAACAGGCAAAGTCCACTCTCGTCGAGGGCGAAGAACGTCGATCGAATATTCGACGACGTTCGCAAGATGGCAGAATTGCAAGAAGACTTCCGGCCTTGTTTTCAACTTTTGATTTACGAGGACGTTGATTTTCGGTGAGAAATTCACAGTTTTCAGTGACCAAAGGCTGTTCCGTGCTCGGAGCGTAAACCTTCGTGAGGAATGCTTCCCAAGTGAGATCATTCACGCTAAGATCTGCGGCGAAAGTCACTGATCGTAAATGCCATGACATCATTTCACGCAATAAACGATCACTTCGCAAACGAAGGAAGAACTGCTTCTTGTAAGATTATCTTGAAGTCAAATTTGGCGAGGAGAGACGTTCGGAATCTCGCTGTTTTTTTCTACTCGAGAATTGTGAGAATTTTAATCTTGCGAAGACATTGTTGATAACTTAGCATTCCTTCCCTTGACGGTGTCGAGACTGGTAGCTGGTACTTGTTTATGATTTAATGAACTCACTTTGTTGTTTGAATCTGTTCATTTTACAGATCTACAGCGTACGACGCCTCAATCAGACGAAGTTAATTTAAAGCTGGCTGGAAGCCCCCCTACAAAACTAGAAGTTACCGATAGCCCGAAACCAGAGCTCAAAATGGGAAGGAAGAAGATACAGATTTCAAGAATCGGCGACGAAAGAAATCGCCAGGTTAGAAATAAACTCTGTTCTATTCGCGCAAAGCGCTTTTTTTTTTGCTCCCAGACGCAAATAGCAGATTTGTGGCTTTTTTCGTCCGCGCGGGCGGCTCAGAGATGCTAAATATTGCACACAGAGGTCGAAAATAGAAAGAGTGGTTTGGGGTTAGAATTTCATTATGGCGCGATATTTTTAGCTCGCGTAGGTCAACTGGGTTACCATTAGTGAATGTCGTGTTGTGTTTTATTATTTAACGATTAAGAGAGCCAGGATCGAAGTTTTCTCCGCGTTTGTGCAACGTGCCACGAAGTGTAGCGTAGCATGAAATAACGAATGCGTACCAATAGTTTCATGGCAAATTTCCCAACACCAGTAAAGTCATCAACATCTCGGTAGTAGAATCAACGTAGAAAACTTTCTAACGCACAGTGTGCCTGAACGAAAGAGGGAAATTTTTGAGTTGCGGTTTGATTTTGTCATCGTACTCGACCGATTTTTCGTTCGATAAAATTACTGTGATTTGATCTGAATAAATTTATGGGCAAACGTATCATGCTTAGCCTCGCGTGTTGCAAGATATTTTTGGCCCTTTGTTTGCCTTTTGCATTTCGAGATCATTTTAAACATGCCATTAGCGTTTTATTTCCCAGTAGCGTTTGCTTCCAAAGGTGTTTATTGACAAAGGACGTGCTTGCTGGATCTTGAACGTGTTGTACAATAATACATGTCGTTGAAACAATTGTCTGCTGTTTAAGCAGTTATCTGCAACATAAGATGTTGGCTTTGTCGTGAATAAAACATTCGTGGACTTCCTTGAGGCATGAAACAGATATAAATTTTCATGCACTGGTGATAGGGCCCTCAAACTTCATGTACACTGTTTTCCTAAATTTTTGCTGGCAATATTTGAGCTTCACCTTTTAAATACGTGTCTTTAAGGTGAAATCGATTTGCATAATTTACAATGTACGTCAAACGCCGATATCTTGATCGTGTTCGTACGTAATGTTTTTGCTGTTTCTATGGGTAAAACACAAAGGCAAGCGTGAATTTCTTTGTCTGTAGTTTCGTGGCTGAATGTAAATCGATATCTTTTATCTTAGGCTTTTGTCTCGCACTGTTCTAGAAGGCATTCCTGAAATGGTATTTGTCTGCTTCTCCCGCTGCGAATGAGAGATTCATTCCTCTAATACCGTTTGTCTACGTAAGGTCTCAAAACCGAAACACTTTCTTTTCATTTGCTCTGTTATGGAAAGCTGATTTTCCAGTAGTTCAAGTGAAAATCCTATTTATCTATATATTTACATTCATAAGTTCTGTGGACAAAACACTTTGAAGTAGAAAGGGAAAAGGTTTACTTTGTTTGTTGCCCTTTTTATGTGACATATACATTAAATAATTAGGCCATTAGTCTTTGCGGTGTTTTGTTTGTTTTTTTTTTTCAATTTCACCTACAAGGAGGTTGTAAAGTAACAGTTTTGGTGGGTAGTCTAAATCGGTAAGACAGCAGTGTATTCATCTGCAAATCTTTTAGATCACTATGCCTGGAATCTAGAATTGAAATTTGAGGACTGGCCTAGATTGGTTTACACAAATGGGTGTTTCTTCCATGGCCATTTAGAATATTTGGCATTGTTTTTGATAAAGGCCCGTTCCAATCTGTCAAAATTTGTCAAAGAAAGAGAAAACACAAGAAAAGGACAGGTTTTTCACAATATTCTTATGAAAAATAATGAACTGTTTAAAAGAAAAAAGTGGACAATTGGTTTTTGTTGACCAAAGTAAAATGATATTACTGATTTCGTACTAGCTATATATAAGGACATTTAGCTGTAGAGAGGATTTTTTGTGTTTGAATCCTGTTTACATTTTACACCCTAGGAGAAAAGAGGGTCAAGTATTAGATTTATAGACTAAAGAGGTTTTCCCAGCTAGAATATTCGGATTTGTATTTTGTTTGAAACAAGAGCTTTGCCTGAATACACTGGACTTTTTTGAAGTCGAAAGAGAAAAACAGAACCATTTGGATTAAATCTTTTGATTCTTCATGGATGGGCAGCTTGTTTGCTTTTTCCTTATTTAGTTGTTTTATTAAAACCCGCACATGTGTGATGGCCGAATTATCAGAATGTGACAAGCTAAGTTACTTTAAAAGTTGTCAACTTGCAGTGGCATACCAATCATTGCAGTCTAATAAGGCCCATTGGGACCTGCATAAAATGTATTTTTTTTCTAGAAAAGGATCATGGTAGAGAAGGGTAGAGGAAAAAAAATAATGTTCTTCTCACATACTTGATGTAATTTGTATCTGCCAACGTTTTCTGAGGCAAAGAAGGAGTATTTTTCCTGAGGACTAGACGTTTGAATTTTTCGCAAAGTGCACCATCAAATTCTGTTCTTTTTAGCTCTTCATTTATCTGTGTGACGGTTTCAAATGTCTCTTGAAGGGTTGATCTTTTGTGAAAGCTTTGGTAAAATTTGGAATTATTTATTCAACAGACCCACTTCTAAAAAATATGAATAAGATCGTTTGCCTCCGTTGACTCATGTTCGATATTTTTTACTATAAATGCTTGTAGACCATGCTGAATTACGTGTACCAATTTTTCAAAATGAGGGTAGTTTTCCACACGCTCTATCTCTGAAATGAAGTTGGTGACCCCAATTTTATTTCTATTTCTGACACAAGTAACTCGTTATCTGACTGCCGTAAAACTTTAAAAAAAAAATCTATCGACTGGAAAATTTTCATGTGAATGTCCTTAACTAACACACATGCACAATTTGTTTTCTTTCTCCCTTTTCCAGGTTACTTTTACCAAGCGTAAATTTGGATTAATGAAGAAAGCGTATGAACTGAGCATTCTCTGTGACTGCGAGATTGCTCTGATCATTTTCAACTCTGGTAACAAACTGTTCCAGTATGCCAGCACAGATATGGACAAGATCCTTCTCAAATACACAGAATACAATGAACCACATGAGAGCAGAACAAACACAGATATTGTTGAGGTACAGTAATTGATCATGAGATACAAGTACAATGTGCAATAGAACTTTGACATGTACATTGCTGCAGATAGAAACAAAATGGGAAAAAAAAGTTACAAATGTATTTATGTCCAAATCAATATTGTGCCTTTGTCGTAACAGACTGTGGCTTTGAACATTATGCATTAACAATTGTAGAGCATAATTTTCCACCTTGCAAAATCTTTTCCTTTGTTTCATCCAATAACCCTTCTTTCCTTCAAGTGCACTTTAGTGTAAGAAGTCCCCCATATCCACCTGCAACTTGGTGCTATTTTTATTAACAAATATTTTGTTCTTCTTAAATGTAATTAACAGACGATTTCAAAGAAGGAGAATAAGGCATTGCCTTCCCCTGATGACACAGAAAAGGTGAGTTATACTGCATGTGTGAAATTATTGTTGTTAGAAATCAAAATATATGTTTAAATGGCTTCAATGATTTCAATGTGAAATAAAGCTACACGCTGTCATCTAAACTGCACATTTGTGATGTTTGCAACCTATATTTGCGGGGAAAAAATTGTTATCTATTTTTCAAAGTGAAAATCTTAAGCAACTTCTTTTGTAAAATTTGTTATTTCAGGTTTGTGTGAAGGAGTTTAATTTTATATTAGATGTTGAATTGTGTACCAATTTCTTCAGTAGAGAACAAAATTATTGCTTGTTTACATGCAATTACAAATACATTTCCTTTCTCGATGCCTTGCTAATGGACAATTTATGTCGTTAAAACATTAATTGAACCAAACATACTTTTAATGTAAAGAAAACATTGATTGCAGTGCTTTTGTAGTGCATTTAGCAATGTCAAACAAATCATATATTTAGTCTTACATGTACATTAACATTGCACTCTTGCAAATCAACAACAACAAAAAATCTAGAAAATCTCACTCATTACTTAGAGAATTCAATTGTCTCAAGTAAATGCCTGAAGAAATTAAAGATTTTAAACTAATTTTTCTTTGTTTTTGTTTTTTCCTGCAGCAATTTGTGTTGACTCCAAGAACAGAAGAAAAGTACAACAAAATCAATGATGAATTTGATCAGATGATGAAAAAGAACTTGCTTCAGCCAGTAAGTATACATGACCAATGAAATCACTGTTTCTGCATTTATACTTCTCTTTGGCCTTGAAATGTTGATAATAGGAAGTATCCATTTTAAATCTATTTGGTCATAAAATGATAAAAAGAAAGTTTTGGTCTTGCAATCCCGTGAAAGGTTTCTGCCAAACATTTGCATGTAGCTTGTTAGTCCTCTTTACAGTCCAGCATTCTAGTCTTGTCGTGCAACACAGTATTGCGCTTGAAATGGTTTCAATATTAGTACTTATTTTTCAGCAGCAGTCAACTACCACAGGAGATAATTTTCATCATTTGCCTGTCACTATCCCTGTGTCCTCAAACAATGGATCTGAGGAAAGTTATGGCAGTAGGCCAGGTAGTAGAGAGGCTGTAGGCGTGGGTCCCAGCCTTCCAGTGAGCTCAAGTGCTAGAATCACTGCTGACCACATGAATGGTAGACTGCAAGGAAATGCTGCTGGTATAACAGGTAGGATACTTCATGTACTCATTAGATGAAAACTGCTTACTCAAGTGGAAAGTTTCCACCAGATGACTGTTTTTAATGTGGAAAGCATTCACAACTGTTTCCTGTGGAAACATAGCTGCAATAACATGTTCCGCATGATTGTATTTTCTTTTTTGTAGGGGGGCAGGGGGTGGGGGAATGTTTTTCTGGTAATCATACAATATGTCTCATGGTTAATTTCATAAATTGCTTGTAGTAAACTTTCTGCTGATTGATATGGTTAAAATATTTTGGTTGACTAAAAAAAGAGTTTCAGAATGCATGAGTAAGCAAATTAGAAAGGAAATGTAAACATGTGTAACATCTTACAGTTGACATACATGTACTGGTGTGCAGGTGTATATTCCTGAAACATTTTGACAAATCTTACAAGTTCAACCAAGTGGCCTTCCACTGAAAAAAGTTGCTAGCATTTGACATATACTGACTGACAATTTGGCAGCTTCACCTAGCTATATCTACTTGTAACTTAAACACAACCTTCCTTACTATACTCTTCTTGGCATGAATGATAAAGTTTTGTTATTTTGCGTACTTGTATCACATGTATATTTTGCTGTTTACAGTGTGAATTTAGAATATTCGAGAATGGAAAGCAAAAGTTTGAACCACCTTTTATGCTACTGTATAATGTATACTTAGAATAGAAAAGATGACTCATGATATGGTTGCAGTTTTGTTTCACATTTGTAAAGATCTACTTTAATTATTATCTGGACCACACAAAATGAGAACTGAGGTTGTACCAAATTAATACGCTATGGTTTGAAGATTTTATTGCACTGAACTGTGTATTGCTATGTACGTGGCTGATAAAAGGATTTTGAACAATTGTCATTAAGTTGCAAGTATTGGATAAAGGGTCAGAAAGGGTTAGGGTATAATTAGATGGCAAGCATTAGTTTTGAGTACCAATTTTGAAGTCAACTTGGAATTTTTCCTATCTTGAAAAGGTAGGCATCATTGAATCTATTGTTTTGTTGGAAATGAGAATACATTAAATAAATGCACATAATAATTTTGTAAAATTCAACACACAAGTCTTGTTTGTAGTGATGTATGTTACATTTGTGTTATTAATATTGCACATATAAATAAGTGAAAATAATCATTTACTAGAACTGTAAGCCTGTAAACTTAGTTTCCAGTATAATGTACAATTTAAAACCTGTTTATTTAAATATCAAATTGCATGTTGTAGTTTGTTGGGAAGAAGCCAGAGAAAAAGGTTTATTGCACCAATTATTTTTATTAGTTCCTAAAGTATAAAAATAGTCCATTGGCCTCATTACTGTAATTTTGCTTTGTTTGCAAGTATTAATTACAAGATCTGTATGTTGTCAGTTTCAAGCATGCCTGGTCTCCACTCGTAAAAAAAAAAAAAAAAAAAAAATTGACTAACCATTTTGTTTTTATATTTCAGACCAATTGTACCCCACACCTCCCCAAAGCTGATAAAGGAATGTACTCCCACTGGTTTCCTTGACAAAATTACTTGTACTTTTTTTGCCAAATTATATTGTACAAATCAATTAAGAATTTAACAATCTCAAAGCACTGGAAATCAAATACATGTAGGAGATTATTGGTGGCAAGCTTTTGCATTTCATTTGGAGTTACCTTTCATTTTGATTGTAAATTTGTTAATGCACGTATCTTTGTAAGTAATTTGTATTGCAGCCAAACAAGGTTGATGTGTAAATTGACATGGATATATTAATTTTTGATCCATCATATTTTCTGACCTTCAGTACTGTACTGCATCACTGGAATTTGCAATTCGCATTTGCAAATCCAATAATTTTTCTGCTTGTGCTTTAAATTTTTTTGTATTGCAAAAATAATGGCAGAATTTCTTAAGCTGATGTCATTGTTTCTGATGGGCATAAAAACACACAAAATTGATTATGATTGTACAGAGAAAATGCCGTGTTCAAATGGGGAATGTGGTGCACGTATTCTTTGTATGAATATGGTTATTTAAATAGTTTTAGATCCTAATTCATATACCTACAGTCATTTTTAACTTTTTAAGTGATAACACTGTCTAACTTTTGACTTAAAAGATGTTTACATTTATTTCATTGTCAGCAGCAACCTGACTATAGGAAGCTTTTTTTTTTTTGCAAAAGAAATTAACTTTTAAAAATGACATCAAATGCAAAATAATAATATTTGTAGCTTGCAACTGAAAAAATTAAAACCTATAAAATATTTTAAAATGTAATTTCTCATGTTTTTTTTTTTATAACCACTAAAACAAACAACATAAATATGATTTGAGAATATAAAACGCAAGAATATAAAACAGATAAAAACAGTAATAAACAATGAATAAATTCACTATTGAATTTTACTCTGAGCTCAATTGGTAGCCTGCATCACTTATAATAAGTAAGAAATATTTAGCAGATGCCAGGGTTGCGACAAATTCAGAGCTCATGACAATGTACCCTACATTACAACTAATAAAGAATTGTTCATGTAACAGATGCTTTTACTGCATAATGACTACATGTCTATTGTGCTCTTAAAAACTTTTGATCATTTTCAAATGTCTTTGTTTTAAAATATCTATTGATGTTCAAACACGGTGTAAACAATGTTGTAAAAGTTTACATTTAAGTACTTCTAATGATTATACTAGGTATACATTTTAATTTGTAAGTTGCTGTTACTGTAAGTAGAGACAAGTGTAATTTATTGAATTGAATAAACCTTGAAATGAACAGTCACTGTTGTTTTAAACTTAACCTTGTTTAATTCATTTTGTTATGTGTAAATGTGTCAAATTCAAAGCCTTCAAATAAAACCTTGAAATAAACAGTCACTGCTGTTTTAAACTTAATCTTGTTTTTTAAATTCATTATGTTAGGTGTAAACGTGTCAGAATTAAAGCCTTCAAATTATTATAATAAAAAAAAAATAAACACTTCTAGTTTTTGTGAATCGTAAATAATAACTCACAATAAACAGTAGGTTGCAACAAATAGACGTAGTATGCATGATGTAACAACAAAAACAACTACAGTGGAAATGCTACAAATTTGAAATGGTAAAAATGTAGACCTTGCATATTGCTTCAAAATTGAACACCATTTTTAGGTCCATTGTTACTTCCTGAATGTCCTATAACCAATGCCACATTGTTCTCAGATTACCTTGCTATCCTCAAGAAATAGCTATGTGTTTATATTTTTTTTTCTTGTAAAATTAGATTTGAGCATGTAGATTTGAGCAACAAGCATGCATGAAATTCGATCTGATTCTGTCCATAAGGAAACGAGGACTAGCACTCTATCTTTTCCTTGAATCTCTCCATATCTCTTATCGTCTGTCGTCATTATTGTTCAGTGTTTTTGAGAGGGAATGCATTTTAAATCAAGAAGACACCCTATGCGACATTGTAGTGAAGAAGAATAGGCGATGATAGTTAAAAAGACAAAATTTTCCCAACATACAGTACATGAGCTTTTAGTTTACAAAAGGTGGTTCAAATTTTTCAGTCTGTTGATGGATTACATTTAGTTTTATGTTTAAAAAGAACAGTGCTTTTCATGTTTTCAAGTTTTCCAAGCGTTCTTTTCTTCACGGGACATTCCTACAATAATGTTCTATACTGACATAAATGGACATAATATATCTCAATCAAAGATGAACAGTGCATTGTACACTTTCTGACAGCTTGTGTGGCATGACAGAAATGTAACACCAGATTCCACCTCTACACACTTCAATTTGCTGCAGCCTTTTCTTGCATTTTTGTATTGCAGACAACCTTTTTAATAATCTTGTATTTTGTCAAGCAATAATAGATGGTTGGCTACCTTTTTGCCAGCCAATTCTGATCATATAATGATTCATTCGGCAGGTTTATATTGTTCTGTTTGTACATACTCCCATGCAATCAGTTGTGTGTGACAAATTGCACAATTCTAACCTCCCAAATGAATCATCACGTGGTCTGAATTGGGTGGAAGGATGTGGGCACGTCAGCCAAATCAGTCTATTCTTTATGTGCTTTTCCAGTTCCCCTTAACTGGTGGGAGTTGGAAAGTAAAGTAGAATACAGTTTTTGCTGTACATTAGATAGCCATGGAAGGTAACATTGTACTCAAAATGGAGAGCGTTTTTCCTTTCTCCAGGCAATACACAAAACATGTCTGATCTTGTTGCTGCAGCTGAATATAACAGAAGAAGTGTAACTCCTGGATCAGCTCAGGGAAATGAAGGCTCATTTGCCACACCCTCTGGTGGTGGACGGAATTCTGTGTCTCCACACCCACAAGCTGCCACTCCTCCACCCAGCCTCAACAGGCCATTGTTAAAGATTAACATTCCTAACAGAGGTTCCACAGCAGGACAGATGGTAAGTTTTTACATGTAGAAGAATCTGTTTGTCTTGATATTTCTGTTAGCAGGTGTTAGGCAACTATGGTGGATGTGGCTTCCTCTGTTAAGAGATACAGTGTACATTTGTCATAATTTAACTTCATTTACTTTGAGCATGGTACATAATGCTCAATGAGAACAATGTTTGTCAATCAGTCCTGTAATGGAAGCTTCCCTGCCAAATATTTTATTTTCAATGCAGCAAAACCTTGTTCATAGACAGGTATTGATAAGTAGTATGAATCCTGTTTCCCTTTTATGTATGTTAATTTTGTTCCGTGTTCTTTACATTGCAGCCTAATCGTCATGGCATAACTGGAGCCTCAGGACATGAAAATCCGCCTCTGTCTACCCCTGTGATTTCTCTGAATAACTTACCTTTGCAGACACCGGGTGAGAACCCCAGCCTATCCACACCCATATTCTCCATTGCCACGCCCAATCTTGCAGGGGCACCGCCATCATTCTCCTCTTCTCTGCCTTCTGGGTTTCCAGCTGATTTTGCTCTAGATAACCCAGAGTCCCTGGCCCAGAAATTGGCACAGTATCCAGCTGCTGCTGCTCTGCCGCTGATACAGCAACAGGCAATACTACAGCAACAACTCAGTAACATGCATGGATTGTTACAGGCAGGGTAAGATGCTGTCTATCCTTTCATGAGTGTCTACACTGGAACAACTTAATTTCCTATATCGTAGAATTCCCACTCCCTAGCTCCTCTAAAGATGATGAGCTTCTCAAATCTCAGGTCTGCAAACTATCCATAATAAGCCACCCCGAAGTTAAGTTCCTGTTCTTATGTTTTTTCTTGTGGCTTTTAACCTCCTTCTGCAGAGCTTCTGCATTTTATGCTGCTACAACATGATCAGAAACTTAAGTAATAACAAAGTCATTATGTTATTCTTACGTAGGCCTTGAACTTTTGAGATGTGAAATTATTCCATAATCACAATGTAAGAGCAGTCAATTCTGGAAGTACAGAAATACATGTACTCCCCATAACAAGCTCTCCAAATATAAACATAGCCAGAGGCCATTTGAGCATGCACAAGCCTACATTTAGTTCCTGTTTTGGAATTGTAATATATATAAGCAATTAATATACTAAATGTAAATTTGCTCTTTGTTGAAGGAATGTAGCCAATTTACTGGGCAATCGTCTTACTGTTCCCAACTCCGCCAATGGTCCAGGCATGTCAACTATGAATATCAAGGCAGAGCCAGCAGATAGAGATACATCTTCACCAAATTCTCGCTCATCCATATCTCCCACTTCACCGTACCAAGTCCAGCGGCGAATCGCACCTAACAGAGATGACCGTGATATGGACAAAGACGGAGCCCCAAAGCGTCCACGCTTGGATGGCTCCATTGCTACAGCCAATGGGTGGCGTTAAGAAGCATCAGGCTTAAGATTTTATATTAATAGATGATTTTAGGTTAATTTGTGTTTTTGACTAAGAGAGGTACATGTAATATCATTAATTCTGTGATGCTGGCATCATGTTTATACCAAGGCTGTTATGAATGTTGTTAAAAATTTGTAGGTTGATTAACGTCCAAACTTCCCTTCTCTGTTTTGGAACAAGTTCCAGTGAACAGGGCGTGATGGTCACTCGCAAAACGCCGGGATAAAAAGTGTAATTCCCCCAAGAAGAATTATAAAGAATTTATAAGATTATCGCTTCTGGCATTGTAATGTGAAGCGTTAACTGTTAACTGTCTGTTGTGAACAGCTGTTGAACTGACTGTGCTGGCCAAATTGTTTAGCTATTGGCACAACTCCAATTTTGTATGGAATTGTGGGTTGAATGCATAAGGAACAACTAACTCTGTGTTTTGGGTTAGTGTCTCTCTTTTGGTGCTCGTTATCTGTGGTAAACTAGTCCCAGTGGGTCCACTTAATACTATATTTATCAACTGCTACTTGTTGGAACAAAAATGGGTTTTCTCTAAGGCAAAAAAGCATTACTGCAAGTTTAACTCAGTGTTAGAATCTCAGTGCTTAGAATCACTATTTTTTTTTTAAACTTCCAAGGCTCGGCTTTGGTATTTATTACAGTTGCTTGCACGTTGCTGTGCCTTGCAGTAGGTCAGTGCTTGACTGGTAAAGGTACTTTCATTGTCGCTGTTTGCTGTGAGAATTCGTCAATGACAGTTCAGGGTAGGACATTTTGCTTTGTTTTTTATATCCCTTTTGCTATAGCAGCCTTGGAATGCATGCATTGCATTGTTTTCTTATTTGCGATTCCATCTTTTCTTGTAAATATTACTCAAGACGTATATCAAATAGAAAGCTAATAGACCATTTTGCAGGCCTGTGAAATGTAACCGAGCCTCTGCCTGGAATCGAGGTTTGGGTTGACTAGCCTCGGTTCTGTTCAGAGGCGTGACCACTAAACACAGACCTGTAAAATGGGCCCAAAATTACGAGATAATTGAAACGACAACGGCGTTGCTTAAGACGGCACGAAACAATTAAATTAACTTCCATTATGACTACAGTGTAGTTTTGTATTTTCGTTTAAACGATTAGCTTGCTCGTGGCAATTTTACAATTTAAAAACTTAAGGATTTTATGTCAGATATTTTCACTTTTATTATATTATGCACAAGAGTTGTGTTTGTTAAGGGAGTTAATTTTCAGTCAATGGCTCGCGGTTATTATAAACATGAAGCATTGTCGTGCATTTTTTCCCACGAGTCGGGTTTTCTTGTACTAGATATACAGTATAGCTCGTTGTATAACGTTTGACATATTCCATAGTATGTAATTATGTAAAGTAATATAGAGATGTAGAACTCTTTAAGAGTGCAGTCAAAAGGTGATTTATGTATACTCGATATTACGTTTTTTCAGTATCCATGAGATGGCATTGAATTTTATTGTCTCGCAACTGATTGTTGAAAAATTCATCACTGTTAGATCTCGTTTGGAGAGTTAAGTTTGTATGGTTTCTTTGGTATCAATGTTGTTTATCATTTTTTCTTTTTTTCTTTCTTTTTTTGCTTAGTGATTATTTTCTTAGTCGTTGATAACAAACTTCGACATTTAGATTTTCTATTTCATTCAATTTTGATATTTAAGTACTTTAAGTTTTGTTTTGGCAAAATTAGGTTGATAAGAATTTTTCTACAGTGTGATGTTTTTTTCTCAGTCTTCTGCGGATACTATTGATACGATACTGTACATTTTGTTCAATTCAAGCCGGTAGAGTATTTTGGTAACTTTTGATTTACAAACTGTGACTTACAGATACAATGTAGTGGATGTAAGTGGATAGAAGTTATCGCTATTTGTATTGCATACCATTTCACTACTAAGAGTCTATCGGGCGCCTTAAACAGAAGTGGGCAGGACCCCCATCTAGCGCCTGGATTTGTTTATCTATATTTGCTTAAGATATATTACAATTTTTGATACCGTGCTTGACGCAGAAATAGTAAACGAATATTACACTGCGCCAGATTGTACAAAGCATTAGTAGTAATCACGTTCTACAGAAAGAACCCAAAATATGATTTGCAACTTTGCTTTCAGCAAATCAAATAGCTTTTTTCTGTCCGATTCCTGGCTTTGGTTTCGACGAGCATTGAAAACTTATACTTACTGTTTGAACGCTAGAGAGATAAGTGGTTGCTATGTGAAACGTAAAGATTTTGTAGTCGTAAATTTGTTCTTTTTGTAAAATTTATAATTTTAGTTCTGCATACGTTCCTGAAAATAAAGTATTAGAACGACAGGGAAAGTGTTTGTCTGTTAATTTATTCAGTGTCAAAAACCCCCAATAGAAAGCTGCCCAGTGAAACGAAAGTTAAACCCTGTAACCAGATGCAGCGAAGGACCGACGGCTGGGAAATTTCGTTGCTGGGCTGAGGAGGGCAAGAAAGGAGAAGACTCAATTGAATGA
This sequence comes from Orbicella faveolata, assembly GCF_042242905.1. Classification (NCBI taxonomy): domain Eukaryota; kingdom Metazoa; phylum Cnidaria; class Anthozoa; order Scleractinia; family Merulinidae; genus Orbicella; species Orbicella faveolata. The sequence goes on from NW_028301554.1 coordinate 7,942,418, forward strand.
TAACATAACTCAAATTACTTTATGTTTGCAAGGCGCGCGTGTGTGCGCGCGTGTTTTTTTTTTTGGGGGGGGGGGGGGGCGGGGTTGGGTGGGGAGGGGGCGTGAAGGTAAAGAGAAGTCAAGGCCCACTAAGGTGTGCTGCAAACTTTGTTGAAAACTGAAGCATTATCCTCCAGGTCGACGCAAGGACCTCACCCAGAGTTGAGTACAAGTTGCTACGCAGTAATTATAGTTGGCCACCACGCCTCCCAAAAAAGAATGAGGACCATGGACCTAGCGTTTCTGTCCGTGGCAAAAACAATGGTGTCAATGTCGTTAAACAAATCATGATTAACGAATTATCGACGAGTGTTTTATCCTGAGATTCTTTCCCAAGTTCTTTGATTTTATAAAGTTCATTAGACCCTGAATTCTGAACATTTCAAATTGACGGTTTCACAGAGATCATAGCAGTTTTTCATTTCAGTCTATTAGTATACTACAAGTCTTTGGCCCAAACCTTAATTTATGTGGTTGAGTGCGAAAATCAGAGAACGATTTACGTCTAAGTGGAGTTTCCTCCGATCCAATTCCAGGCTCCTCTTGAGATATATAAGAAATGAGCGCCGTTAGGGAGACTTAGGAATCTTGTCATTGAAAAAGCTGTGTCTACAAGCCCTTATAGCGAGATCGCTCATATAAGTTCAATGCGTCGCCACTGAGTGGCAAAAGGCAAAATAATATGTTAAAAATTTATTCCTAAACTCAAGAAAATTACATTGCGCTAGCCTGAAACGCAGACGCTCTTTGGGCTCATCACGCAATCTTCCTTCCCTTCAATAGACGTTCTTGAGGGAAGAAGATTGCGCGACGAGCCCAAAGAGCGTCTGTGTGCGTGTCTGCATGCATGTAGTTAGAATTCAATGAAGCAAGCCACCACAAATTCTCTACTTACAAGTTAAGTCAATACTCAGAAACGCCAACATTTGATACGATTTTAATAATTAAAGCAGTACTCAAGTTGTACAGTGAAGAAATATTAAATAGTTTTCAAATTAAGATTATGTTTAGTCTGACCAGTCCTCATCTTCGTCATCATCCCAATCATCATCTTCGTCGTCAGAGTCATCTTCATCTGAGGAAAAGATCATCAACTACTTATAGTAAGCAGGCGTGTATCACGAACAAGTGTAGCATTTGTAAATTAAGATCATTTAGCCCTGTTACAAATGGTTCTGGTTACATATCAGTTTAAGCAGATGGGGAGTATTGCGAGCGAGGTACTTAAGGGAATCATATGGAGATTTAAAATATCTCGAGCTTGTGCGAGCAGAATATACCAATAAGTTTCCAAACAAAAAAAAAAATGAGTAGTGGTGTATTCTGCATACATTTATGCACCGCATTTAAGAACAGTCATTACTAAATTTTCTGACCAATCAAAGCAGGACTGTGTTGTAATTGTCCAATCAGAAAAATGTTTTCGCGTCGACGCCTCACACTTGCGGGGAAACCACTTATTAAGGTACTCGTCTGATTCGTTCTCATTCCTTTTCAAATGACATTCGTTTTTGCTTCCTTTGTATCATACAAAGAGAAAACAAGAAACAATGTAACATGTTTACCTGAAGAATGCATGACCTTGTGACGTTCATCTAATGCCCGAACCAAGTTTCCCATCATTCCTGTAAACTCCTCTTGCGGCTTTGGAGCGGTTGATCTTTCAACCTGGGAGAATAAGATAAGGAAACAGAATATGATTTATGAGGATAAACTACATAATTCAAAATGAAACATTTCATATCGATCGTAGAGATGCGCTCTTGAAATTGAAAGGAACCGCCATATTTAAGAAACAAAGGTAAGGTGGGATTTGCATAACGTAATAAAATATTTATTTTAAATTATGAGGACGCCCGCGGTAAACTAATTTGGATACGACAAATACAAGTATCTCTCTGTATATATCTTTCTCGATCTACTCTTCACTCGCAGGAGAGAAATAATCATATTTGGTTATATTAAATTCTTGAAGCATCGAAATGACAATTACCTTCTTAAGTTGTGGTCCTGCAAGTATACTGTCGAGAAATGTTGCCGGCCCTTCAACTCCACCACCAACAGCACCAATCCCACCGGTACCACTCAAGTTCTCAAATCCACTCATTGTCCTGCAGCTATCGCTAAATTCAAAATCTAGCAGAGGGGGAGGGGGTGGTGGCGGTGGCGGTGGCGGTGGCGGAGGAGGTGGAGGTGGCGGAGGCATCGATCCATCATCTGCTTCAGGCGGTGGAGACGGTTCCGCTGTGGTTTGTGCCTGTGGTGGTGGTGCTGGTGGTGGTATTGCTGATGAGACAGGAGGTGGAGGAACCAGAGCAGGCGGCACAGACAGATCATGCGGAGGTGCCGAAGTAGGCGGAGGTGCCGGAGTAGGTGGAGGTACTGCAGCGGGAGGGGCAGCTGGGGGCGCTGCAGCAGGCGGCGGTGGCTGAGATGGTTCTATCAATAGCAAAACAAGATAAAGCTAATTACCATCCCATGCCGGCCTTCGTTGGATTCTAACATTATGTTTTATAATGGCTGCTCGATGCACAGGGACCACACAATCTTGTTGAGTAGGAAGCGAGTAAACAAAGTAATGAAGAGAACGAATAGTTAGCCTTTGTCTCCTCTTGTTACTTCTTACGCGACCTTACGTATACAGGGAACACCGCTACCTACAAGTCCTGCGTAACACAGCAGTGCTAAACTCGTAATTAGGCCATTTCGCGCTCTGCAAAAATTTTTTTGGTTTACATATAACATTGACGAGGCCTAAGTACGAGTTTAGCACTACAGTGTTACGCAGGACTTGAGGTGTAGGTAGTGGTTTTCCCTGTAAGGTCGCGTAAGAAATAACAACAGGCAAAGGTTAACCATTCTTTCTTTTCATTCCTTAATTTAGTCTCCTCCTATTCAGTAAGATTGTGTGCTCCCTGTGCTCGATGTAGACATTTCAGTATCCTCTAAATGAAGAAGTTAAATGAAAAAAAAGGCAGGAAACTTTGTGACACGCCCTCTTTCTAGGTTGAGTTGAATGAAACACGTGTGCAAGCAATATTCTTCGCACAAGCTAACTCATTTTGGGAAATCGGCGCGAGAAACGGTAATGTTCACGGGAATGTGCGAAGTAATGGTGTTGCTGTGTGCTATTTGCCTTCAGTGTAAGTCAAAGGAAGCAATGGTTTGCTGGTCTTTGCTTGTTTACGACGCCGCGGCTTTCATGTTATCGAGATCAATACTACAATTGTGTTGAAACAAAAGTTAGCCCAGAATCAATTCAGGGACATTGGAGTATAAAAGGGAAAGAACAAATGAAAGGTACGTAAGAAAACTTTAATTTACTGAAGCCTATTTTTTCTTTTACTGAAAATATGTTTTTAATCTCTGAACGAAATTGTGTCGCTTTTGGATCCTCCCTTGGGTGAATTTTTTGTCTTCATTCACGGCTTACCAAAGAAATTTAAAAGTGCTTCTAGGTTCTTATAGAGAAAGACAACTCGTATGTTGACGAAAAAAAGAAATTGCGATGAGCTGTGAAATTTTGCGGTTTCGTCGTTTCAAGGATGGCAGGGCCATTTTTTTATATATATATATATATATTGCCGCGGTAATTGTCGCGATAGAAAGCTAACCAAATCAGCTATTTGCAACCTGTTTTTCCGACGGCACTTTCGCTTAATTCCTGTCATAAAATTCAGATTCAGCTATCTGACAATGTTGTCGCCTGCAGAAAAGGTCGTTTACGCGGCCCACTCTGAGTGCGAAAAAAATCAAAGGAACATGTGGTTTATTTTTGGTCTCGCGCTTTGTGCTCGCTGCTGCCATGGCGCTTATATGTCGCGCTCCGAGTTTGGATCATATATCGGTGAGTGGCTAAACTGCAGGGCTTTTATTAGCGTTGACAAAAAAATATACGTTTTTTGGAGTGACCTTCTCCTTTAAGGTTTTTTTAACGTTTTGCTGGAGTAAGATAAAGACCAACTCACAAAAATGGGGTGTCACTGCCCCCTAGAAAATTATGCGTTAAATGTGATCAAATGCAGAGATGCACTCAATTCACGAGAAAACTAAAGCACTGATTCTACGCTACTTCTTGCAATGTCAGGAGATTCATGTAGTTATAAGACTAATACCATGAAAATGTAAGGGGAATTAACCCTTTGAATACCAACTACGCATATACGCGTAATTAATGGTCGTGCTCTTTGTACCACTTGTGACGTCATCAATTTAAATGTCATCAGATATTCTTGATAAGCAGATAGTAGTGCCAGGCTAGCCCTCTCCGCACAATGGTCAGGTTTAGATGTCGACGACATTCCGACGTCGCAAATCAAAAAACAAGGTTATCAGTTTTGGTGCAAAAACGGTGGTAAAATGGTCCACAACGCCTATGATTGATCAAGGTCCATTTCTAGGCTTCGCCCGTAATTAACATCCAACTTTTCACTGCAGCCAGAAAGAACATACAATGCAAAAGGTAGCCAGTGTAAAAGGGCAGAGAAAAACAGAAAGGAAAAGTCCAACAAACGAAATTGAGAACGGTTAATGGCATGCCCGTAATTGAAGTTTTGCTCAATTTTATACCTAATCCTCGAAAAATCTCTCCGTTTAGTAAAAAAAAAAAGCTTTTTTAGCAAAACTTAGGCTTATTTAACGTCATGGCAGCTGAAAAACCTGACTATTATTAAAAACGGTATTTTTTGGCGAAAGTTTGGTATTCAAAGGGTTAAACGACCAATATTTCGCTATTGGAAGTAGTCTTCTTAGCTGAGAATTAGTAAACATTACAAGCATTATTCTTTGCATTCAACCACGTCAGATGAAAGAAACTTAAACTAAGATTCGCCACGATTTTCACCTTGCTGTGTGCTTGGTATGGATTTCTCTGCAGCAGGGCCTGGCCTTTTGATGTCCTTTGCTTTCTCAGAATCTTTTGCGCTCCTCCTAAAAAGCCCGCTAAAGAAACCTGAAATAAATTGTACTCACTCGTTCCTGATAAGGAAACACTTTGAAATACAATTAATTACAAAATAAGCGAGCGAAAGGGACTACAATGTTTCGAAGTCACCTTGACTCCATACCGTTCACACTATTTCATGTAAAGTTATTTTCTCCACTTGATAATGGAGCCAAGATGACTTCAAAACGTCGTATTCTCCTCTCGTCTGTTTTTGTTAATTAATTAATTGGTTCATCAGAAATTTAAAAGCAAGTTATTAAGTCCGGTTACGGAAAACTAACTTTTACTTTTGTTGGAGCTTTTAAAGATTCCGAAACACAAATGGTACTTGTAGCTTGACCGTCAAGGAATTGAGCTTTCAGAATGATCTAATTCTATGATTGGTTTCTTTTATTCACCTTTTTTCTCTTTCTTCTGTTTCTTCGACGTTTTGTTTTGCTCTGGCTCAACTGGAGGTAATGTAGAGCGGTCTGACGATTCCACTACTGCTGTCAGGAGAAACGTAAATGTTGTCGAAGAAATTACCAATAAGAAGACGGGAAAATTTTCAGCGCGGGAAAGTACCCACGTCCGGTACGACGCGCGGGGGAATACTCTCTAGTAATGTTTATGATTTTTTCTTTGCCGAAACGACAGAGTATCTTTCAGGTTACTTCAAACCTTCGCGGGTGTCCTCCAGAAAAAAATTCGTACGCACGCTGTTTTGAAGGAAACCCCCACAAACTATATATCAACAAAAAGGTTATAAAATGTAGAATTCGATAAAATTATGTTTTGTTTTGGATTTTGCTTTCCAAAGGCGACAGAGGCCATCAACTCCAAAATGACCGACTGACGTTCCAGCGAATTAATCGGGTATCAAATTCGACCGTTCATGCAAAATAACTGTGCAGTGTTTATCACAAAGCCTCAATCTTCAAAAACGTGTCAGCATTTTCTTTTATTTTTATTGGTTATCTTTTTATAGATCTGTCAAGTTCCACTATCGAAAAATTCGCGTAACCTGTTGCGTTAAAGGCCGCCACGAGGAAAATATTTAAAATAAAGGAATTCGCGGACACGCTTTTGTTCCATATCTATCAGTGAATGTTCTGACCAAATTTCATGGAAAACCGTCAATTCTGCATACCGTATTAATTCATTTAAAGAGAACGGATTCTCTCGAAAAACGAGTGCGAGTTTTCGCCTTCTAAAGATTTATAAGCATATCACGCCTTCACAGAGGAATGTGCCAACTTGAAAAGCCGCTAGCCAATGAAATAACAGAACCCCTGGCGTTCACAGTATGCAAACTTGAGCTTCGCGGACTTTAATTTTCTCGACCAAAAAAAGTCGACCAATGTGGCCCCGCGAAGGTTTGAAGCAACCTTAATCTAATTGGCAACTTGTGCACAGTGTTGTATTCCTTTTAATACAACAAAGAGCTTAGCAACAGTTCAACCTAAACCCAACAAATCCATTAAAAACTTCCTTTTCATGCGCTGTAACGAGATCAAATATTTATCATTGGTATTTTAACAGTGTGATTCTCATCCTCTTTGGTTCTGAACTAAGAGTGCGTTTGGTTTGATGTGAAGGTTGTGTTGACATTATCCCTTTCAGTTTGTTTCGTATTTACCATCACTGACCTTTCTGCTGTACAGATTGATCACCCGCAGGTATACGTTCATAAATAGGCTCTTCTTCTCTCGTTCGTCTCTTTAATGGAGCTGGAGCTGCCTCATTTTCAGGCTTCATCGAATCTGATAAGAAAAATAAACAATAGTTCACAGGTGATAACAAATTAAACACAAGTGTAATTGCGTGTTCAAGACCTATGTTTTTCAAATAACGTACAACTGCGACCATTAGCTCACTGTTTCTACTCTGCGTGAAAAACGTGATGGAATATTGGACTGGCGCGGACTATTACTAAAACCAAGTTACTTGGATGAAAAAAAGATAATGGATCTTTGTTACGTACTGACATAGAATTTCGGTTGTTTGCATACTGAACTGGCTGGTGTCTTTAAGTCAAACTTACCGTTAATAGGTGGCATAGGTCTCCTTTGCCCGCTGTTTTCCGGCGGTCTTCTGGATTGCGGTCCAGCGGGCCTTTGGACGGTAGCCATTGGCGAGGCGCCGATGTTCCGAGTTGGTGCCATTCCTCTTGGCATTCCTCTCCGCGCCGGGGGCGCCATTTGTCCGCGCATTGGTCCCGGTGATCTGGGACGAGCTAGATTAAATGTAAAGCATCATAAATGTCATTAGTGCAAGGTTTAGATGTCACGTAACATCTTTTGCCGCGAGACGCGTTACGTAACGATCAATGTGTTTGGAGATAACATTATTTGATATAACGGTTTTGCGAGGTAACGGGACCGGCACCACAGCGGACAAACCAAGAGAAGGCCTAGCACGATTCCAGCAGTTAGAACATATCTAATGTTCGTCTCTTCATTGTACTTTCATCGACCGTTGAAGTTTTAGTGCGCGACAAGCTGTATAATTCATTTTTAAGACGTAGTGAACTGCACCCAGTCAAAAGAAGTAGTGAGTAGTAACCTCCACAAGTCTAACATTATGCTAACAGGATAACGCTCAATGCAAGAAGAAGAACACAATTTATCTCTGTCGTCTTAATTAACAAGAAACAGCTTTTCATTTTTGTTCACCACTGACCATTCACCATAGCTTAGGTCTTGTCTTGAGCCTCATTTATATCCCAGAATTTTCGCCCCCAATCACAAAATAGCATAAGGACTGTAATCCTTTTGAACCAAGAACACCTTCAATACCATCTCAATTGTTTGGCCAAAATATAGTCTTATTGAAGGGTTTCTTCTGTCCGTTTACTTTTCTGTTGGAGTCTTTATGAAGCAGACTTGGACAGTATGCTTTTCACAATCATTAGCCTTAACTGAGTAAACTACACCGAGAAAGCTATTAAGTCGGTGTTTCCCGCGGGACCAGCCAGTGATACTCGGAATATGGGGAAAAAACGTACGAACTAATTAAAGGGGGTACTCTCTCTTTCACAGGCCATCTGTACAACGCCATGACGTTATGCCAGGTATCTCTCCAACTCTTTCAGTCAGGCCTTAAATACATTAAAACACTCTACTTAATAGTAATATTGTGATATTTCTTTCTTACGGCCCATCATTTGGGATGCCTGTGGCCTCATCATTCTTGATTGAGCAAACGGAGCGCGGCTGGGAATAGCCTGGTACCGAACCATCTGGACGCCTCGTCCCATAGGACCTCCAACCATGGACTGCATTTTCTGCAGTTGATGCATTTTCTGCCATTGTTGCATTTGTTGCATTTGTTGCATTTGCTGCATTTGCTGCATTTGTTGCATTTGCATCTGTTGCATCTGCATTTGTTGCTGAGCCAGCACTTTGCGTTCACGAGCCTCTGAAAAGCGTGACAGTAGATTGAGAGATTTCGTAACGCTAGTCGAAGTGCGTGACAACAACAGTGCAATCAATGATAATTGTAATAGTTCAGGTTTTTGGCTGTGTGCAGACGTAAATTTACCCAGCTTCTGCGAAGCAGGCTATGTAAACTCAAAGAAAACAAAACAACAAAGTTAGAGATGGACCATCGTTATTTTGAGGGGGGAGAGGGGAAAGGGGGTGAAGGGGACTGGGCAATTTCCCCCCGAAAAAAATTAATGAGGGTAAGAAAAAAATTTCATGCCACAGAAAATTGCCTAATCCCGCCCCTTACAAATATAATGGTCCGTACCTTATCACAATCGGCTGATCACAGCCAGATGTGATGACGATGACGATGACGCAGCTAACCAATCAGAACCAATCAGAATGGGAAGCACAAGCGTGCAACTCGTACCAAGCACGGGAAAATGTTCACGATCGATTATGATTTTGTCGCTGGTTGGTTTAAATAAATCATAATTGCCTTGATTGGTTTAACCACGTTACCTGCGGTTTTTGACGCAGTTCGAAGCTTATTGAAACTAAAACTCAATTTAACATTTTAACAGGTAAACAGAAAACCTTATGAGGCAAGCGACGTTTAAGAAATTAAAATGCTTTATGACACCCAAATTACTGGACGATTTGTGGCGAGGCAAAATCAAAGAGGATAGTTTCTAATTTCTCTATTGGTTAGAATACAGGATCTCTCTGATATGTTCTCTTTCTCTTCAGGAAGGTGCGCGATTTAAGAAGCTCTAAAACAAGAAATATAGCTTAGGCCCCGTCCTCACGCGTCCGGCGAATTTGGCAGCGAATCCGGATATTTTTGAATCCGCTCTCCAGGGTGGAAAAACTAAATCCGAAACGAATCATATCCGATAACGTGTGGACGGTGAATCCGGGTATTTTCGAATCCGATGAGGTAACAAAATCTTGTCCAGTCTCTTACCCAACAATAAACCAATATGGCGGCACGACGTGTAGGCCTAGTTTCTCTAGAGTGAATCCGGATACCATCAGATGCGTGTGGACAGGCGAATTCGATTTGAATACGCTACGTGTGGACGGGGAAATTTTTGAATCCGGAAAGTCAAAAATATCCGGATACGTGCGGATGGGGCCTTGATTTCTACCAACCTTGACGTTTTCTTTTAAACTCTTTGATTCTCTCCTTTATGGCGGAACGAAATGCAGACGCTTCTAGCTCGTCACAAAAGTTTAACCCCGCTCTACAATCCTATAAAAAGGAAAGGAAAATGGTGGAAATATTGAGTTTGAAATGTTCTCAATTTCGATTCCATCTGCCAATACAGCGTAAGGCTATTTTTTTTCCCGGAATGTTTCTAACATTCAGTCATGCTGTACCATGCAAACTTGTACAATTAGGAAATTTGTTATGAATGGCCATGCCTGATCATATTCATGCTTGGCGACTCCTTCTCGACATCTGTAGCAACAAACTCCAAACGTTTTGATCTTTTGACGAAATCTGTTAATTGACTTCTTCTAATGATGGGAATGGCGCCGACTCTCTCCTCGATTAAACCTGACTTTTGCAATTTTCTTCCTGCGGCTAATTGTTCCTATCCGTGCGTACACACAGTCACCCTTGACACACACTCTCTTTTTTATAAGAACATGTTTTATAAGAATATCGAGGCTGAAATTTCCAAAATTTTAAGAATATTTTAAGAATAAGGCTGAGATTTTAAAAAGCATATAATTTTGTGTGTTGAAAATTTGTAAATTCAATACAATTATACAGCTTTCAGAAACCACACGATGTGTTTTAAATTCATATTATATTAACAAGACATTTTTGGAATGAAACATCATCCATCGTCAGTTTACAACAATACCAATAGATCTATGAGCAAAAAATAGTTTAACAGTGTATAATGAAAACAGGAATAATTAAAGAATTAGGCTGGAAATAGAACAAAGTGAAAATATAACACTCAAAATAACATAATATAATATGAATTTCAAACACATCGTCGTACTTTGTACCGCTGAGAAAACTTGGCAATACAATGTTTTTAACTAAATCTTATAAAGTTCTCCGTTTCTTTAAACGGCAAAACAAGCCAAACAACAACAAAAATAGCACTAGTCGTATGTTGGACGCTAATAACATTCCTGCAAGAGGTTATCTGCGTGATATCAGGCCTTTTAAAACGCCTGCAGGCTGGCTCCAAAATAACTTTAACACCATCCACTCCAGACACCAAATACATTCGAAAACAGAAATGTCATACGCTATAATCTAAGAATATTCACAAGATTTCCAGCCTAAAATCGGCAGAAAAATAAAAATATTTAGCCTCTGCTGGGAAAACAATATTCTTATTAGGAAAAAGAGTGTACTTGAGCTTTTTGTTTTTCCGTAGTTCTTATTTAACTTGAAAACATTTAACAGTTTACAAACTTAAAAATTTGTAAATGAACTGAATGAGCATAAAATATTACATTAAGTAAAATGAGTACAAATGTGCATCTTGACACAAACCACTAATATCTTCAGAAATTATTTGTGCTGAATGAGTTGTAAGAAGACATTCAAACTGGACATAACTACAGTATATTGTAGACATACATAACAATAATATTGTGTCAACACACTAATTGAGTTGTTGGACTCACATGAGCGTTGAAAGTATGGAAGGTTGGAGTAGCCGCTCTGTATTTAAACTGTTTGTACAGCTCTTGTTCCCAATAAATCTCCTGACTCTGAGGTGAAGAAGGAAAGATATACTCAGTCGTCAAAGACAGCGATTTTCCAAGCGCGCTTATAAATAAAAATAGTATAGAGATGAGATCCGTTCTGTTAACAAGTCGGTCACACTTTGCCTTAAATGTTTCCTGAATTATTGATACTAATGTCTATTTCATGACCCTTCTGTGATGAATGTATCAAAAGGATCGTACATTCTTTTCAAAAAAAGCTATCCTTCAATGATTTTCCACACTAAACAAGGCTTCGATTGCAGTAATAGCAAGAAAACAAATGTAAACAAAAGTGGCGAAGTTTCACTTTTGCTTGATCTCGTAACGAAATACTTGCATTAAAAGCTTTTGAATCACGGCTTTAAGAGAGGGATTAAATTTCGCGCCGATATACACCAAATTATTACCCACGAGGACATATGTTTTGCTGTAAAGCCACATGATCAGAGCAGAATTTTTACGCCAGAGGGAAATTACTGAGAATATAACGTCTAAATTGCACGACGTTACGTCAAACGGCAAACGGCAAAGATGAAACTTTTTCCGTCTGTCTTCAGCTGTCTATACAGTAGAGTAAAAATATTTGTATTTGCGGTGAATAGTAGGAGACATTTTTCTATTTTTGTGTGATTTAGTTAAGGATTAGAAGAAAAGAACACAAAATCATAGAGGTAATTTTTGCCGTTTGCCATCTGCTGTAAACGTCATGCTGAACTCTCTATTAGATTATTACGGTGAACCCGGAACCCCAAAAAAACTGTTTAAAAAGTAACACTTGCGCTTTATGGATATTTAGGCATTTTCTGGTTTTAGCTAAAAGTAGCCACAGAAAAGGGGCGGAAGAAAACCAAACAATACTGATAAATTACTATACGTGACCGCAAACAAAGCAGTAAGTTAATCAGAATTTGAGAAAATATCTTGTGTCAAAGGCAGAGACATATGATTGATCTGGCAGACACCGCGGCATAGCGTCTCTCCCCATTCTCCCTCGCCGTTTTTACACTCGCTCCAGACCTTTCTTTCGAACATTGACCATCTCTCGCGTTCGCAAAAAATACGACTGTTTTGCGGTCTACCGCGGCAAAAAACCAACAGCTTTTAAATCGCAGTGGAAAGCATACAATGCCTTTGATTTTTAAGTAAATGTTTACAGTGCTTTCCACAGCGTATCTCAGTTATTCAGTTGGTTGCGAATTTAAAGATTGAAATTTCAGTTAGCTGTTAGTAATACTTACAGAAAGGTCTACAACTCTTATGAAGTAGGACTTTAGGAGGGCATCTTTCACAAGACATGCCACGCCTGTGACGATGTGACTCCATCGGGTTCGATCCTTTGGTACAGCAAGAAACAATTGAACAACGCCAGTTGCTAATGACTGAAAAATAGATGTGAAACTTATAGTTAACAATTAGATTATGAACTCGAGATTTCTATCGTGTCAACCGATCACGCCTAGAAATCGAGAGCAAACAATCTAATTGCTTTAGTATAAATCTACTAGTCGTTCAAAATTTCATCTAAATCTTCGTCACAGGTCTTCACAGGCACTTCCAAAAGGCAAAAAGCAGCCTTCATTTTGTTAACAAACGGACACTGAAGGTTAGTCACCATCGAAAACTGAATGGATAGTCAATAGTGTAACTAATAAAAGAACGGTGTTCGTGTCAGAACGCTAGTAGAGTTAGTAACTAGAGTTGTACTAATGTTGGATAGACAGGCAGATAAAATTTTCCCCGTCAATGGGTCGCGCCTCAAGATGTAATTCCCTCCCATTCTTTCAAAGCAGTTTCGTTACCTCTGTCCGTTTTATAGAACGGGTATAGAACGGGTTTTTAAAAATACTTATAGTTTTTTATCTTGCCCTGAGAACGCAGGAAAAAAAAAATTTGTGTCTAATACAACATCTAATAAAGCTCATTTTCCTCAAAGTTTCCCATATTTCATTGAAACTGAATTGATAATCATAAACAAACGTTGAAATTTTTCATCGTTGTGAAGAACGACTGCACGAGTAAAATCGTAACTAGCGAGTCACGTCTATCTTCGCACTCTACTGAATACTCACGTATTTCTTTTGTCCTAATATGTCGCGAATCATGTCATTTTCCCTATCTGTAAGTAGAACAGAGGGAGCGTGTTTCTTTTTTGCGGCCATTTTTAAGCCAGAGTCTGTAAACGACAACGAAATGTTTTCGTCGACCTTTACTTTGATGTATGTATTTGTTGACGTCAAATGATATACTGCTAGCGCGCGCTATTAGCTTCCATAAAATGATCAGGTCCAGGTTGCTTTATGGTAGATAACAATATCCATAGAATAAGTCGTTTCAGTCGATAGCGAACTTGGTTTTGTCACGACTTATCCACTTGAGAACAATTTATCCAGTGGATAACGTTATCTCTCTTTGAACAACTGGGCCCTGTTGACAAACCAGTGCTGAATCAGGCAGTTTGAGTTTTATTAAGAGAAATCGTCCAATAGACTGTCCAAAATTTCAAAGGTAGAGTACTAAAATTTCATCGTGAAGTAGGTCTGGTAATGGAGGAATACTGAAGCAAATAAGCTGCAGCTCGCTTTGAAAGTAGCTAAGAAGTATTAAAAGAATATTTGAAGACGAAGCTTGCTGGAAAAAAGTAAGCCAGGAAAGATGAATTTTAAGAACGAGTGAAGTCGCCATTTAGTGTTTCAACTAAGCCTTAGGCTTCGGCACTCAGACTTCGTCTGCCAACACGTACCTCACCCTTCATTATTCTGAATATCAATGAAAACCTCATATCATCAAATAATTGTGTAGTGAATGTACTTTCCCCCCAATTTCAATAGGTTATTTTCTATTAGAACCATGCCTTTGGGACTTTCAGCTTGTGTTTCATTGGTTGGCGACATGACCGTGTCGACAACCTCGATGCGATGGCTTGTAAAAAATCTCGCGCTTTATTTTTGCGTGGATTCCTTGGCTTCAAGCGAATTAACAGGGTAAGTAGCTTTGGCGGATTTTACTAAGCTCGGCCAAAATGTTCATTGATTATCAATCCGCCAGTGTGTGTGAGGCCTTTTTGATATTTCAAATACCTCTTTTCTTAGCCCTGTAGTCTCTTGTAACGAACATCGGCAAATATCAACAAATTTATCAACGAGTGGGAATATCGAAAAAGCCTAACACAGATTTGAAGTCCGTAAATTGCTGATTAACATGATGCAGTTTCTTTGGTCGTACGTACGATCTCGAAGGCGGGTAATTTAGTTCAACAAACATTGTCAGTCTTGCGTTTGAAGGCTAGCATCCGCTAACCAGTGATTGAATCTTTAATATAATCGTTTCTTCTGATTCTGCATTATGTTAGCTTTACGGTGATATATACTTTTCGATCGTTCTGTTAAACGCAACGCGAGAAGGAAAAATTTTCTGAAAGACACCCCTGAAGGTCATGCAGTATAGTTTTAATTGCAGACTTTAAAGTTTTTCAACCAGATGGGGTTGGGCTATGAAATGGAAATCGACCCAGAACAAAACTGTTTGATATTCGTTGTTTTCGTTTCAAACAATCAAGTTCTGTGAAAGTCTAAAACTGGAGTGAAAAATGAAAATGTCTTTTGTTTCCAAAAGCTTTGTCGACATGTCTGTTGTTTCTCTTGAAATATTACTTTCTAGTTTTGGTTCACTGGAGAGACCAAGGGAAAGAAATTAATTATGAGAATCACACAGACAAGACCAAGAAAATTCATTTAATTTATGGAATATTGCTTTTTCTTGAATAGGCCAGAGTCGATAACTACTCAGGAAAGGTAAACAATATTGCTACATTACTTCTTCCAAGGGGCAAAATTTTGATAACCAGCATTGTGTGGAAAGGCAATCAGATGGAAGTGAAACAAAAAAACCGGTTATTGTTTAAAGGGATAGAGTGTAATCAAACAAGTTAAATTAAATTTCATCTGACTTAATTAAAGAGCCATTGACGACTTGCATTGTGATTTGCATCGATCACGTTTTATTAAGCTCTGCTCATACCATAACTTATTTTATTTGTATTTGGATGTGTAGACCTATTTCTTGTCTTCGTTCACAGCGGAAGACTTGATTTCGAAGAGGTTAAAACTCCAGATATATATATTAATATTATCTTCTGGAGATTTCCATACAGAATGAATGTTACTACTGTTCCTTTCCTGATTAATGCAGCTTTCAACCTTCCCTTCTGTTTGGTTGCCTCCATTGGAAATTTTCTCATACTAGTGGCTTTCGCACGGACACCGTCTCTGTTATCACCATCAAATGTTTTCTTGATCGGCCTGGCGATATCTGACCTCTGTGTTGCGTTGATTGCACAGCCGGTCTACATGGCATGGAAGTTTCACCAGCACACGAGTCAAACGCCGACAATGGTTGGATTCCTTGGTAAAGCAAGCATGTTTGTCTCCAGTCTGTTATGTGCGGTATCATTTATGATCGTGTCCTGTTTGATCGTGGACAGATATCTCGCCGTGTTCCTTCATTTGAGATACTATGCAATAGTGACCGTACGTAGAGTAAGATACTACATCGTTCTCCTTATATGTTTTCCTTGCTTAATTGCTTCTTCCCTCGGTGCTTGGCAGCCAGGTTCTTTTGAACTTATCGCTGCTCCCTCGTCATTTCTGTGTCTCCTCGTAAACGCTGTGCTGTATTTCAAAATCTACCGAGTCGTCAGACGCCATCAGCTTCAAGTTTGGAATCAACTAACCGCTTTTCAAAACGTTTCACCTAAAAACATCACAACAGCTGGTTTTAGACGTTCCTTTGTTAACATTTTCTACGTCTATGTAGTTTGTCTTGTGTGTTATGTGCCGTACATGATCACGGCAATCAACTTCTGTATGCAGGGCGGAATGGATGCTCCGATAGCAGCTAAGTTTGCTTTCGAAGTTTCCTGGACAATTGCTTTCATAAACTCCTCACTGAACCCGTTGCTGTTTTCTTGGCGGCTAAAGAATGTTCGGGCTGTGGTAAAAAGTACTCTGAAGGAGATACTGTGCTAAAAAAAGGAGAGAACAAACTCCGTTGAATTTAGCGTAAAAACTCGGGAAAGAAGTCAAAATATTCTCTCGATTACGGGTACAGTTTTTGTGCAAGAACAAAATTTCCATAAACTTACACTTTTAATGAAAATGTTAAGTCTATTTAGCGAGTAAGCGCTATCATTGCTTTTGTAAGTTTGGAGTCAAAATTGCTTGTTTATTTGTGTAGCCATATGTTTTTCACCTACAGATGTCGCGTCATCTGTAGGTGAAAAACTACATGTAGGTGAAGTTACTTATCCACGATATGTGCGCACGCTCAGCGGACCTAGTCTTCCGGGGTATGACGACGATACCCGATTCTTTGACAAGACACCATGTGCTCATTTTTACAATGAGGCTTTCAAGTAATTTTGAAAAATCATAAAATAAAGATAGTTGGTGACCGAGTCGAGTTAAAAAAAATTCTCCTGAAATCGACGGAAGCTGATTAAATGCATAAAACAATTCTCAAACAGGTACGGAGGAAGAAAGAACTTATTTGTATTTTGCTGTTAAAACCAGACCGCTGCTATTTTCGATCCGCTACTGGGGTCATTAGGAAAATGATTTAAATCTCACCATAAGGATCTTCCACTAATTAAAGTGATTCTGTACTGAAAAATTGTTATTCATTGCTTCGTGGCTTTTCTGTAGTTCTTCAATTTTCCTCGCGTCCGCATAGTACAGCCCGCTCCCCTGAAAGAAAAAAACCTAAAAAAAAGACAAAAAAAAAAACTGAGCTTCTGATGTTGTAGACTTAAGGGAATTTCGATTAAGTTGCAATTGCTCTCAAACTGAACCATGTTCTTTCATGTGAAGTTTATTTCGACTTTGTTTCTGTGAATGTTTAGATAGACTCTATTGTTCAAAGTCGACGAAGTCAAAATTCATTATATAACCCGACTAAAACAATTCTTAAGACAAGGAGAAATCAAACAAGCATGCCACCAGAAAGACATACACCTTTATTGAAAACAAAACCACAATGAAACCTTTTATAATCCAGTCACATGCTTCAATAGGCCGGGTTAGACTTCACTACACTATGTTTATGGTCGGCTTTATTTTAGTTTTTTATTTGAGGTTTAGGTATTTCATGTGCAAGCTTTCCCATAGACAAAGATTTAGACGATATATTTTTTCATGTCCTTTGTATCCTTGGAAAACTGTAACTCTAGACGAACGCCAAATGAATAGATGAACACAGCTTCTTTCTTCTAAATTACAAATTTTCACGGTTCAGCGCGCGTAATCAAAACGACGAAACAAAACAGAACCAATCCATTCTAACATAACCGGTGGGTGAGCGAAACTAACTATGTCATAACTTACACTAAATCTTTTCACAGCCGTTGTAATATTTCTACTATAGATAATAGTACTGACATATCTGTCAACTTCTTTTACGAGCTTTCGTTCAACAGAGATTTGCTCAATTTACCCTCAGCCGCTTACAAATTGTTTAGAAGCCATTAAATATTTAGGTACCAGTATTTTTTACTTTGAATCAAGTACACCTACATGGAAAGCCGGGAATCATCGATACCTTTTTCCTTTGTAAACAAGAAAAATTGTCTTTTTGATCTCGGATTCGAGAAAATATAAAAGATTTGACAAGTTATTTTATCAATCTCAAGAAGGTCTTGCGAAGTTGACTAATAAGTATATGTTAAGAATACTATTAACTTTGTTATGAGCGGTGGGTTTTAGTTAATGTTGCCCTTTGGTCCTAAAAATTTGACTTCACTTGACTACTGAAATAAGTGGAGACCTTCCTTCTTGACTCCTGTGAATACGGTGTGCTGAACAAATTTTGTACAGTTTTCGCAAGCTTCTTTGTATCTCAGCTTTTTGGCGATAGACGAAACACATTTTCTTCTCGTCGGATTATCGAAATTTTCAAATTTGAAGTTCTCTAGCCGAGTACTTATTCGGAAAAAGTATTCTAACGCTAAACAAAATGAAGAAGCACATTTTCTGAAAAATAGATTGTATTTTCTCCAATACGTTCGCAGAGCTTTTCGTCTATATTAATTTAATTTTACACTGACGGCTAAAGCTGTTTTCAACCTTCCGACAGAACATTAACTATGTTAGCTATAACGGGTAGCCTCGTAAATATTGTATAATTTACACAAAGGTGACTAATTGCTTTTGTTCTTAACTTGCTATTCCCCTTTATGGTCCAACAATAGACATTCATGTTTGTATTAAGTGAGGGACCAACCCCTCCAGTTGGCGGTTCTGTAACCCCTAGTTCAAGTTTATTATGAACTCTTTTACCGATGAGGCGACATCAGCTCTTGACGTGAACATAAATGCTTTGGCCGGCTTGCCACAACCGCCAAGCTCTTGCTCTCAATTTAGGAACACAAACAGCGACTCGCCCGTTCTTCTTGAAAATGAGTTTTATTCGCCAGAAGACTGTTCGGAAAACGACGAAGGCTCAAGAACGCCCAAACCGTCTGTCGAATGCGTCGTTTGCGGCGATAAATCTTCTGGAAAGCATTACGGTGTTTTTACTTGTGAAGGCTGTAAGAGTTTCTTCAAACGAAGCATTCGACGAAATCTTTCGTACACGTGCAGGGGGTTCAAGAATTGTCCGGTGGATATCCAACACAGAAATCACTGTCAGTACTGCAGGCTGAAGAAGTGTATGAAAGTTGGCATGAGAAAGGATGGTATGTATGTACTAACAAGGAAGCTAGATCTTGTCCGTCAGAGAGTTTTCTTCTCCAATTTCGGTTGAGTACGATTAAGAAACAAGCAGGGCCTCATTAGCGTTTGTTCCCTGGGACTATATAGCAATGATAAAGCTTTAAGGTGACTCTAGTTTGGCGTTCATTTTCTCAAAGATTGGATGTCCTCCACGCTCGCTTATGCAAGGATATAAAAATAATTAAAAGTGTCAGTGAAGATGATACAACATCCAGAATATCTATTCTCTGTGTCCTAATCAGGGAAGTTCTTTGAATCGTTATTCTTCTACAACTCGTAAAGACTATTAGCTCTTTTCTGGTATAAAATAAGGAAAGAGCTGCTTTTGTATCACTGAGAATAATGATATCTGTTGAAGCGTGGTTGTAATGATAGCTGCTTGCGACAAGGAATGAACGGAAAAGAGAAACTTCCCGCCCCACTCCTCCCCATCCCCACCTCCATGCCTCGCCTCCAAGCCCTAACCGGTCAGGTATTCTCGATTATATCGAATGTGTTTTTCTTTTGTAAATAGCTGTCCAGAAAGGTCGCATCTCCACAACGCAATCCGACGCTGCAAGTTCTCTCCAAATGGGTCTAGCGGACATGCGCAATCCTCAGTCCTTCTATTCAAGTTACATCACACTTTTACTCCGCGCCGATACGATCGCGCGTTACCAACAGTCCCTCGGGATTCCCGCTAACATTGCGGGACTGGAGAGCGCTTCTGAACTGGCTGCAAGACTATTGGTTTCCATCGCAGAATGGGCGAAGAATATTCCATTTTTCTCAGAGTTTACACTACCTGACCAGTCAATCTTACTACGCTCGTGTTGGAGTGAACTGTTCATATTAAACGCTGCCCAGCACTGTTCGCCGTTTCACATGGCGCAACCACTGACCATAAGCGCACTGACACCTCCGTCAAGCACTGATCTATTAGCAGTTAACAGCAATGGATCAATGGCTTTCGATTCAGCAGAAAATCTCAGATTATTCGAGGAACAAGTTGAAAAGCTCAAGAATCTGCATATAGACTCTGCTGAGTTCTGTTGTCTCAAGGCCATCATTCTTTTTAATCCAGGTGGATAGTGGTTTCTTATTTTTCTTATTGTTTTGATAAGGACTACGCGCGAGCGCTTTATCTATGCTCCCTTTTAGAGAGAGACACCATTGAGAGTGTCCTGGGCTCGTCCTTAATGTCACTTCGTTGACCGCGCGCCAAGGTACGATAGGTAATAATCAAAACTATTTACGTGCTTGGTTTTGACCGGTTGTGGATATCAGTGAAATTATGTTTAAGCAAAGTGACAAGTTATTTCCTTAATTTGGCTGTTTAATATTGTATAACCTTGCTGATCTCTTCCGTGGGAAGCGCACTGGCCTCATAGTTAGCGCGCTCGTCTACGGATCGAGCAGTCCGGGTTGGAGCCCTGACCGGGGACATTGTGTTGTGCTCTTGGGCAAGACACTTTACTATCATAGTGCCTCTCTCCACCCAGGTGTATAAATGAGTACCGGCGAATTTAATGCTGGGGGTAACCCTGCAATGGACTAGCATCCCATCCAGGGGGGAGTTCATTCTACAGAAACCGTTGATAAGCGCCGACCTGATGGGCCACTTGGCTCGTATGCAGACTTTACCTTTACCTCTTGATCTTTTTAAGATTCTCAAGGACTCGCCAACTGTTCTCATGTGGAAGGCCTTCAGGAACGAACCCAATGTGCATTGGAGGATTATATTCGAACCCAGTACCCTAACCAGCCAACGCGGTTTGGCAAACTCCTACTCAGACTACCCTCGCTGAGGTTGATTCGCCCTGTGACGGTGGAAGGACTCTTCTTTCCGCCAATTGGTTTGGGAAACACGGTGGAAAGTGCTTTGAATGAATTACTGGTCATTACCACGACTGCTGTAAGCTCGCCTAATAATTGGCAGACAGCGGTGTTTCCCAATGGTAACGTCAGCACAATGTCTATGAATGGTACTTCTGTGATATGATTAGTATACTGAGGTACACTCAATATAGACATGTATGGTACCACTGTTGCATAGTAAAAAATTGAATTATGTATTTGAATTGATAATCAATGAAACTAATAGCCGTTTTACGCGGCGCCTGGTAGGTAGATATATTATCAGTAGATTTTGAAGATAATGAAATATTATGTAGTTACCACGGGATACACGGTTTTGCTGCACTTTCACCCGAGTCACTGCGTCCTGTTTTGGCGGGCTTTCACTGGAGTGACTGCATCATCATTTGCCGGCTTCCCACAGCTGCGTCTGTTTTCCTGTGCTCGCCACTTAGGATTAAAGGCTCTAACACACTCTCTTTGACAAAGTCCCCATCACTGAACGGGGTGGTGGGGGGGGGGGGGGGGGTTGACCTTGGCGACTACTTCTAATCACCAAATTAGGACAATGTTTGGCCTACACTTTTACCGTAATGATTCGATTTAGCGCCCTCCTTTTAATAACATGCACCCCCTATCTACCAAGTAATTTCCATTAAATTTTAATAAGCGCCCCTATATCGAAAGTATCTGCTTTTTCTTCTGAACGTGATATTGAACATCATGACCATCAGAGTTCGTGTTCTAACAGTCCTTGAGTTTAAGTATCTGTCGTTTTTCATTTAAGTATTGTACCACGTTCAGATATCTATGCTCAAAAATATTTTAGTGCACCGTTACCAATAAGTGCGTGTCCCTCTGCAATAACCGCCCTCCCTTGAGTCACAAAAAGTAAATTAGCGTCCCGGCGCTAAATCGAATCATTACTGAACGGTCAGCTTACAAAAGAATGGTCTTTGATGCCAAGCTAGACGGTAATATAAATATATATTTTTTAAAAATAAAATTTAAAAACGGTCAACAAAGATCGTAACTAAGGATTACATAATAAAAAATCAAACACTGAAAAAAATTAGTTTTAGAAGAAATATTTTTATTTTATTTGAATCATAAAGAATATGACTCGTTGTCAATGAAAACCTATTGTAGAAGATCGAAATTTTAAGCCACAATCTTGGAATATCAGTTAATCAATGTTTTGGAAATCCCTTCTAAGAATTACATTACTTTTATAATTACATAACAAAAATAAATACTAAAAAACCCTATTGGAAAATTTTCCAAATTTTTATACTTAATACGAAATCATTTACATAGTTTTTAGAAAACGCATATTGAATAGACTTAAATTACTTTAGTTAAAACCGTATAAGACCAAGGAACAATAAAGTCCAGTTAGAAATCATTATCGAATCGTGCTGCTTTTGTTTAGTTTCCATGGTGATGTCAATCATCAATTCTGATGACGCAATACCAGACTGTTTGAAGCGACAAGCGGCGCATACTATGGCCACGTCAACACAACGCCGGAGAAATTTGAAAAACGCAAAAATCACTGGTCATTTTGGATTTGTGTTTGAGGAAAACTCGGTCAGGGAAATCACGTGATTATCGTGACGTCATCGTTTTCGGAAATCTCCGATTTCAAAATGTCTTCGGTCCACACTAAAACGCAAAGTCGACGTTTTCAAATTCCCCCGGTTTGAAGAGCGTTTCCGAAAAGCTCCGTTTTCGTGAAGGATTAGTGTGGACGGTAGGCCTAACCGTAGAAATAAAGCTGCGTTTTCAAATTTCTCCGGTGTAGTGTGGACGGGGCTATGTTGTCTCTAAGCATGTAATAAATGAGTTTCTGTGATTCTCTTTAGCGGCGACATAATCATGTCATTCCAGTGCCGTACTTCTGTGGAAAACGATTCCAAGCCTACAGTAATATGACCGATCCTTTCTGTTTTCAACACTGTATCTCCTCTATACACTTCACACATAATACTGGTACGCTTCAAGTCTTCTTCGCGTATTTCGAAGACGAAGGCTTCGTTGAAAACTGGTGACGTTGATTTCTTGACCACCTTGGTCTTTTTGCGCTCTATCACTTTTCCCTGGACGTAGTAAAGAACTTTTACGTAGGTATCTACCAAAGACATAAGGAATATTAGTGCGTCAAGTGGTGATTTGATGATCTGTGATCAACAACGATGTAGCTACAATTGGATTCCAGCCTTAGAAAAAGGTACTGTCCGGTCGTTCGGGACAAGTAGATTTTCCTACAGGGCAAATAACTTTTTATTCTTACTTGGCCCCTGACCAAAGGTCTGGGAAAGTCGCCTGCCAACTAAATGTAAACTAAGACTTGCCGAGGGCGAACAAAATTTGAGAGCTGCTTGTCCGAAGGGCAAGCTAGAATTTAAGTTTTTTCCGAGCCCTGGGTTCGCAACTTTTCCCGCGCTTTTTGCCCAGGCTTTCCATCGGCTGCAGGGTTCAACTGGATTGTGAGCTCTGATTGGCTGCTTACCATTTCTGGGTACGTTATGATTGGCTAAATGTGATCTTGGTTTCAGTACATTCATAAGAGAACATTTCTACTTAGTGTTTGAACGTATTGATAGATACTGGAAATAGTAGGTTTAACAAATAGATTCCATGTTACCGCACGTCTGTTCAGTAATTGATCACAGACGACGTCAAAATGTAGTAAGAACAAATAAAAACGTAAACAATGCGAATAGCCGAGTATGTCACCGATGATCTTACCACATTTTGACGTCTTCCGAACTCAATCGAACTCAGTCCACAGACTGAGTCCTCATTGAGTTCGATTTCCGAACGTTCGATTGACTATGCTGGGCCTTTATGCGGAGAGGCCATTTATCTAGGTAATGAAAATTATAACTGAAAGTATCATAAGCTGAAACGTTGAAAGTAAAAAGCTATTTACCAAGGCCTCCAGGTGCGTCAGACTTGGGGGGAGGGAGTCCAGTTGCTTTCATAATGATGACGTGTAAATGACCAGCCGTAGGCTGCTGACACAACGATAGCGTCAACGAACCTCGGTCATCTGACTGAAACAAACAAATAAGAGCATAACAAAATGGAACAAGGGTGGCAAGAGGTTCTTCTCTATTAACAGAATATCTAAAGTAAACGCGTGCAATAACCTGGGTCCTATTGGTCTTAAGCTGGTGGTGGAATATTAAAAAAGGTCTTACCATTACCAGTCTAAGTCATTCATTGTATTGTGATACAACTTCTGAGACCAGGGACCCAATCATCTTGTAGAATTGAGCAAAAAAATAAATAAATAAATAAAAATTCCAGAATTTTTTGTTTGAGAAAATACGTTTTTCAGCGCAATTTAGCGTTTAAACTTCGAAATGAAATTCAATCCGCTGCTCCACTTTGTGATTCACGACTGATTTTCAAGCTCTTTCCATGGCAACAGTGGTCGCACTGCAAGTGTGGAAAAGGGAAACTCGCATGCCCGTCAAACCTACTATGACTCAGAACTAAATATTGTGATGAGAAATATGATGCAATCAATCACAGCAAACAAACCTTGGACAAAATAAATGAAAAATTAAGACAACTCCTCCCCCCATTTCAATGATGGAAAAAAAATGGCCCGTTTGGGTTGTAGCGGGAGTTCATCATTGATTCGGGAAAAGGGGTGGTTTTATTTCATATTTTATTCTGTGCAAGATTGCAGGCTCGACTTCCGCAGCCCTCTAAGGTCCGGTTCCCGAAGATCCTCCGAGGAGCGCGGGCTTCTTTTCCGAACAGCGGCTGGTAATCGAGCCTGCTAACAAGCGTGACAGGGTATTTTGCGTTATACAATATACTTACCTCAGAGATTGTTTTGGAGTTCAAGTGGAGTGACATTGTTGTTCCTTCTGCCAAGTCTACATCGAGAAGTGACAACATTACCTCGGCAATAAACTCACTCCGCGAAAACTTGTCATAGTCAAGGACCACAAACTTTAGGGTAGAACTACGGAACATGAAATTACACAATGATAATTTTAAAATTGCAGGTGAAGTCGCTGTACTAAATTTCACAAAAAAAAACAAAAAACAAAAAAACAAAAACAACAACAACAACAACAAAAAAAACAAAAAAAAGAAGAAGAACAAAGAAAGGAGAAATTTCTACCAAAGTTAAAAACAAGATTCTCTCTTCTTTCAGTTACCTTGGAAAAAACAGTAAACTCCGAATATTTAGATCAAGGAACGAGTATGAAGCTGTGGAGGAGAGTTATTTAAATGTACTGATTGACTGGTACTAAACGTTTGTATTGTTTTCAGATATCGTTTTTCGTGACAGGAGAAGAAAAAAGAAAGAAAGAAAACCTCTGGGACCAGCAAAGGGTAGGTTTTGGCAAACACAAGTGTTAAACAATAGCTTCCTATACAGACGCTCTGATGGCTCGTCACGTAGTCTCCCCCCATCCCCTTGCCAATGGTCAGAGGAAAGATTGTGTGACGAGTGCAAGGAGCGTCTGCCTGGGAGAGAACTCGCGCGTTTTCGTTCAGCGGCGGCCAAGCGTGAGATGCTCTGGGCAAAACCAGAAAATTCCGGTTTCGGTTTTATTGTTTGCATCTGTTCAAGTTTAAAAACGTACATCTGTAGAAAGAGTTGTAGCTGATGCTAGCTCACGTTCCAGTTTCTCCCAGAGGCCTCGACTTCTTGGGGCTGACAAAAAAATAAGTGACATCCTCTGGGAGACAAGATTGGAGAAACTGGAGCCAAGCAAGAAAGGAAGTCTCGACCGAACCCGACATTATTTTTCGGATTTAATCTGAGAAAGAATATCTTACCTTTGTGCTTCTTCTAAAGTGATTTGATCGAACATGCAAATCCGGTTTGTTCCAAGATTCAAGAAGTTGGACCTGGTGTCCTTGTGCCGTTGCCCTGGTAACAAATGTACACGGACGTACGGGGTGGAGATCCCGGATAGACGCACTTGAGGCAAATCAAAAGCGCCATTCACCTGCGAAAATGTTAATAACAATTGTTGTTCTGTCCTTTTATTTCCCTGATATCCCTAAAGAATTTACAGAATCACTGTAACGTCAACATTGAGAACAGGGTGTGGGAAGTAGCGGGGGTGGGGAGGGGGATCGGTGGTTAGAGAGGAGGCAAGAAACTCTGTGAGCCGTGAGGAGCTGTTTTTCAATTAGCCTTGTCTCTTCTGTAAGGGTCTCCTCTTTGACGAAGCAATGATTTCTTAAATTGAAAACGAAAGAGCTGTACTTTTTTCTAGGAGTCAGGAAGGAAGGGCCTTGTGAGAGGTAGCCTCCTACGAAGGCGCTCTTTGGGCTACCCCAAGAACGTGGGGGAGAAAGATTACATGACGAGCACAAAGAGCGTCTGCGTAGGAGACTAGGTGAGAGGAGAAGTAAGATTTTAATCCCTCCAGCCGCCCCCCTTCCCCCCCGCCCCCAACAACTTCTACCATCCAAAAAGAACACGCTTCAGTCAGACTACGAGTAGTCCCTCTTTCGCTTGGTCCGTTCGTGACGCGTACTACTAAGAAAACCGTCACGCACGACGGACTGAGAGAGAGAGGGACTACTCGTAATCTAGCTGCTGAGTGTGCTTTTGAGGAACGACTCCGACTGTGCAAACAGGATCATATCTACTCTGGTCTTGTTGACCTTGAGGGAACAAACATTTCGTTTTTGGCAAGGATCAAATACTGTGCAAGGGTCAAACTCACAATATTTAAACTAAAAATAAATTTTTACAGCGCATAAAAAATTAAAATGAATAAATAAAACTGAGAAGGATTAACATTGTTTCAAAATGGATCCTCCAATGTACCGTAGCGTATTTCTTTACTACTCGGTTTGAAAGTGGTTATCAAACTTCTAAACGATGAAAAATAAAATAAATAAGCATGCAAACTCACCTGAACGATCAGCAAATTTTTGGCAGTCACAAATTGTAACGAGAGTTCCAGCTTTCCATATGGTGCAGCCGACACCTTCCTTGCCGACTCCCTCTTCATTTGAGCAGATTGAGGAACGAATTGAGATACAGCTCTCCTATACTGAGGTCGAAACTCCTTTGTTGAAATCCCTGCTGTCCCTGATTCGCCTTCCTCACAACGAGAAACTCCTTGCTTATTTCCCATTGGACCCGATGGCATCGAGAGAGCTCGTCTGAACGAAGGAGGGGAGAGCTTTGCTGTATCCTCTTCAATATTTTCACCATATTCACTCATAGTTTCACCTCCATCGCTTTCTTCCGTAATCAAAGTGTACGGAGGGATGACGAATCCCGGTGGCTCTTTTGAAGTGATGCAGGTTCCAAGCTTCCGAGATGGTTTTGGACCGTTCAGCGTCTTCAGATATCGTCGGAGGAAAACAATTCCCACAATAGCAAGAGTAAGGAGGAAAACTAAAATCCCTAACCCAATGGACGCACCGATAGACGGCGAAGAATTCATATCTCCCGCCCTCAGTGGCTTGTCCGTTGGAAAGAAATATGCAAGTCACTTGCGCGAAATTTGCAAGGCTAGCTGCTTCCTATACTGGTGGAAAATATCCAAAGAAACATCCACAAAATTCCAGCTTAACGGTGATATAAATCTACAGCTTTCCGCCACAAAGACCTTCTTGGTTCGCTTCATCTGTTTGAATTGAAACGACGAGCCATTTTGAACTGTAACGCAAATCTCCAGTGTGACTTCTTTTTAACCAAAATCGTCGATTTTCTTGAGTTTCTTGCCTCGTAAAAATTACACCAGCCGCGAAACTAGTCGGTAAATCAGTAAATCCGAAGTATAAATTGCTTCCGCCGCGCCTAGTCAGGGAAAAAACGGTTTTCTCGGTTCCCGCTCAAAGTGTCTTCACCCGATTGCCCTAAATATCTGAAACACGAAGCTCCATGTTCCGTTTTCATGTTCAACGAGACATCACTCACACTTCCGGTGTAACGCAGTTCAGTCACGCAAAAACGGTTTCGACTGATACTGACTAGTAGATGAGAAAAAAGAAGGAAAAAATAAATAAACAAATAATGTATTAGTAATTAATAAAAATTCATAATAAGGGGATGAATTCAGACGCGTGGCTGTTTCATCGGAGCATTTAAAAAAAACACGCTAAAATTTTAGGTAGCGTGACTCTCGGGATAAAGCTCGTGAAACTTTATCTCTGTTGTATTGACTTTTGGGTTTTCTGGCTCAATATCAGAGCAAATCAAACCTGATCTTTTATTCCTTAAAGTAAATGAAAATAGTGTCATTGCCAGAGTTTAATAGAAGGAAATACAGGGATTAATAGTCTCTACAATATCCCAGACAATATACAGTGGAACCTCCACTAACCGCCACCTCTCTGCAACGGCCACCTTTCTATAGAGGCCACTTTTTTTGTCTCGGCAGACAGCCCAAACATTTACTCTTATTTTAATCTCTCTACAACGGTAACGACAACTTACAGCTTCTCAACTGCCAAAATAACTTCTTGACAAAGGCCAGCTAATCAACGACTGACGAACGGTGTATATTAAACCCCAATAATTTTTTTTAGAGGTCACGAAACTTGAGTGGCACCGCGTTTCTTTAGTGTCGGTTTCCGTTTGGACCCTGTTTGGTTTCTGTTTTATTGATATATTTTTTGATTGTGCTACATACTTATCTGATGCTACAGTCAGAATTTTTTTAAGGACAAAAATGTTGCAACCCCGAAAAATGGCAGGTGTCATCTTATACCCCTACCTAACGGCCATAGTCACCTCTCTACAACAGCCACTTTCCTCCATCCCCAAGGTGGCTGTTGGATTGTATAGAGGTTCTACTTTAGATCACCACAGTCCTGCCTGGGCTTAAAAACAAGCTGCAAGCTGCTCTCAAGATTATGATCTTCTGATTCCCCTCGTCTTTGACGCAGACATTTCAATTTATTCTGTAGTGACTTCTGAACAATCACCCTACAAAAGAAACGTTAACTTTGAAAAGTGTTTTCCAGCTCTCCCTACTCCCTTATCTACCGGCACTTTTCGAAATATTGTGTTAAATATACGATGTTGTGTCAGCCTTGCAGTAGTCTTTGACTTTTCATCGTTCGACTTTTCAAGTTTGGCTGATTAGATCTCGTGTGATATCCGGCTTTGTTACTTTCTACCAGTTTCCACTCCTCGCGCTTTTTTGCACTCGACGCTTCAACAAGACCTGTAGGCTCGATTTCAGGTGTCCGGTAGCCCGCGTTGCAGCCGGGCGTGTCTTAAAATCCCCGATACAGTACAGCACAGTACTATACCGGCGGTTTAGACTGTCTGCGACGCAGGCTACTGTCCGGTCGCGTTCGCCCCAAGCAGGAGTTCCCAGGAGTATTTGGGGTGAGCGCGGGCTCATTTCCCGACGCAGCGGTTGATAACCGAGCCTACGACCATCATTACACATATTGACATGACATCGGCAAAGAGAGCCATTTTAGGAACGTGCGTTCCTTTATGATACTAACTTTGATGCGTTGAATAATTACATCAACATGTCTTCCTCAGTGGGCCCAATATGCGAGACACCATCCTTGGTCTTACAAATGGTGCCCCTATATGGGCATAAGTGGAACAAGTCTTGATCATCTCGCGCGCACGAATGCTGGGAAGCGTGCTTAACGAGATTAGGAACTATTTATACCGCTAATTAGCAGAAATTAACTACTGTGTTATGATAGCCATGAATTAGGGACTTCGATGGCAAAGCGAAACACTGTATAGCTAAATGTATTGAACACCCTAGTGTCCTCTTTCAAGTTTTATTTTCATCTTATCCACACAATAAAATATCAATTCTTGAAGTGTAGAGTGAAAAGTGTCGTTCTGATCCCAGCATCACGTGTTTCGCATTCCCTGCAATTGGAGCTCAGTGCTAAAACGGAAACAGGTCGAACAACATATACGGATGGTCACGTAATGATAAGAAGCGCAATTAGCAACTGGGAATGCAGAACTCTTCAAGCATTGATGGAGGCAATGGCATTCCTATAGTGTACGTTGTATTCTGAGTGACAATTTCCTTAACTAAGGGGCAGCATTTTACCGAGATTGAAGACTGGGAAATATTAAGACTGGCTCTCTGAATAGGATCTATAAGATTATAACGAGCACTAGGGCGCTAAATTCCCGCCAAAGGTCATAGCCTGACAAGCACAGAACGACACATCGATACACCTTTTATAAACGTCTACGGAGAGAACCAGATATGGTACAGAAAGAGTATTTTTGACATCAGCTAGCCTGGTTAGAAGCCTCTCGATGGAGTGAAACTTCAAAATGCAAGGTACGTGACATACGCTTTCTATTTCTCTCACAGAAGGAAATTTGTCACCTGTGGTTTGATGACGATGGGGACAAGTTGCAACTTGAAGTCGCGCAATTTGTATCTTCGGCTTAAAATTTTGTGAAAATCTTTGCATTTGATTCAAAGCTTTAGCCTTAAGCTGCACTATGTGCAGCCTGATTGTTAGCTTTCTTTGAAAATCACTAGTTAGGGCTGTGAAAATTATCACTGTTCTGCACGTAAGCGACTCCCCCCATAAGGAAACCATTTTAATATTTCCTCATTTTCTTTTTATAAGCGCTGCCTGGATGGTACAACGACACGGATGTAGCAAGTATTGCAGAAAAACGACTCAAGCATAATTGTTTCATTGTTAGAGAAAGAATAGAAATAGTTCTCACATTTATTTGCAATTTTTATTTCGTGGGGACGGAAATCCCAAACTCCGATGGGACAACTCAGTAAGCTTACTTTGACGTCATCGTGAATGTTATGTTATATAAGTGCGGCATATTTTACATTTTAAATGCTCAATTAAGCAAAATGTCGTGCGAAACCTGTCAGAATTCAAGGTGAAATGAAAGTTTTTTCTTGATAGATAGAGAGAAATTTGAATTATTACTAAAGGCATGTCGTTGTGAGTCCATAATCTACAGACATACATTCTGCAGTCGTATAGTGTTACTCTGAAGAAGCCAGTCAAGTGTTTACGTTGAGATTTCATTTAAACCAATGAAATGTCAACACGCTAGTTCTTGTTAACATGACAACGAAAAAGAGCCTGAGGAAGCAGCGAAAAGTGTAAAAATTTCCTCGTTCTATTTTATTTGACATCTTGTCGATCTTTTTAAAAACAAAATACGTGTATTTAAAGGACGAGGAAGTACAGAGAACCACGTTTCAGCACATCGTATCATATTTTTTCATGACCCGTGAACCGGTTTAAGCAACTGCGGCTGGCACGAACAGTAACATTACGTAACAACGAGAATACGCGGAAACTGGTCTGTAGAAGCAATCACAGTTTTGAGACAGACTTACGAGAGGGTTAATCTATAGCTAATTATAACTTGCTACAACGCAACCAAGAGTTCTGAGGATTCCAGCCGTTGGGAAAAGATCACAGAAAGTTGAACATCCACGTTTTCTATAATTTCTTCTAGTCCCTTACACTCACGTTTGACCTCTAGTCAACCGTCAGTCGTAACATCTGTTGCTAAGCAACTGAGCTGTTGAAAGTTGCGAACACAATCGAAAAGCCAAGAGGGATACAAACGAATTGTTTAATTCAGTTTTTCTCTTGTTTACAGGAACGCTGGGAATTATTTTGTCCATCAGTCTAGCTGGAACGCTCCTAGCAGCAGTTATAGCAGTCCTTGTGGTTAAGTGCTATTTTAATTGGAAAAGGCAGCACAAGAAAGAGCGGCGTTTAGCCGAAGGGGGCGTTCAGCAGTTGGTAGTGTCATCACAACCGGTTGATTTTATCCCGCTATTGATTCAAGACAGACTTGAGGAGGAGGAAGAAGCTGATGAATTTGACAGTGCGTTTATAAATTGCTACCCTAGTGGAGCATCTACTGAGGATGTTAACTGTGGTCAAGCAAACACTCAAACAAACTGGAAGGTGAGGTAGACGGCATATACAGCGATTTGTAAGTGAGTGAATTAGTGAGAGAATCAGATCAGTCAGTCAGTCAACCAGACAGTCAGTTAGACATTCACTGTGTCAGTCACTCAGTTAGCCAGTGAGGGAGTGAGTCAGTGAGTCAGTGAGTCAGTGAGTCAGTAAGTCAGTGAGTCAGTCAGTTAGTCACTCAGTCAGTCAGTCCTTCCTTCCTTCCTTCCTTCCTTCCTTCCTTCCTTCCTTCCTTCCTTCCTTTATTCATTCATTTATTCAGTCAGTCAGTCAGTCAGTCGGTTAGTCAATCAATCACTGAGTCAGCTCGTCAGTCAGTCAGTGAGTCAGCTTGTGGAAAAATCATTTGTCAATGGGATGGCTTATTATCTGGTGCAAAAATAGAACCTGCTTTTGAACTGTTTTCTTCGTTTTGTTCTTCAGGAAGCAAAGATCCACCCTCCCCTTCAAAGGTTAAACTCCGCATCATGTGTGCTGGACAGGTATGGTCAGCGGGTCACTGTCCTTAGTAAGCCACAACGAACAAATAGAGGAGAGTCTCTGTTCTTTGAGGACAGCGGTAAGCAGAGAAATTAAATTCCGCTCTTTAACCTTAGACAGTTACTCCAAACAGCCATTCAGGCAACAACAAGAAAGTTCTCTGCTAAGCAATTAAATATCATTTTGTTTTTGTCTCTATTGGTTTCCTCAAGTTATCAATTACTTTACTAAGGTCAATAGGTAAACCGAATGTTTTCCCTTCCAATTTGTTATCTCTAATTTGTTAGAAATTGCAAAATAGCAAACAAACGCTGTAGTACGGTTTTCTTGTTAAAGTTTCTCCGTGTACACTAAATAGTTGAATTGTCCAATTTCCCAGAGACCCTCTTTGCTAGGACCGTTTCAGCAAATTTTAGTCAAGACGGTCGTAATTCTCGGGAAAGCTTCCGAAATCAAAGTTTTCGAAGTTAGGCATATTTTTCTACCCTAGCATAAACCCTTGAGAAAAATTGACAAAACCGTATCTAGAGAAGAAAATAGATAATTGATTATTTCTATGTTTTTATCCTTGGACAGACGAATCGTTTGTGCGGAGATGTTTTTCAGCTGCTAGCTCTTATTCAAGGACACGAAAAGATTCCACGGGTCTTGGCTCCCGATCAGAGAGCGCAAATAGTTTATCACATGATTCCCTGGATGGTGACTCAACGAAAAGTGGGTTATTATTAAGATTGCAACAAAATTATTTTTAGAGTTGTAAATAACCTGCCTCCGTTGTATCTTGGGGAACAGATAATGTGATGTTGAGTCGGCATATTTCACTTTGTATTCCTTTAACTCTCTGCTAAAATAAACGGCAATTCTAAGAATATTCACAAGAATATTTTGAGCCTAAAGTCAGCAGGAAAATAAGAATGTTCAGCCTGGACCAGAAAAACCATAGTGATTTTTTATAAAAAGGGGTGCAATCTGGTCAGTAAAGAAAAGCAAAACCCGTTTCTGGACAACAGACTATCATAGTTTTTTGTTTTGGATTAAAGAATTTTCCTAAAGTAACACACCCTTAAAAAAATATTTAAAAATTCAACGCCTCTGTTTTTCCAAAACCAAACTTTCATCTGTGTTTTACTGACTCTCGGGAAGTCCTACAGATGTACGGAAAACGTGTTAAACCGGTTTCCAAGAGTGCAGATACCGTGTGATATTTTGGAACACTTGTACTGCTTTCATACGTTATTTTTACCTCGAAACATTTCTAAGCAAACACAGGATAAACTTTGGGTCTGCTTGCTTCCTTTAACAGATGAATCATTCTCGCGGAGATGTTACTCAGCTGTCAGTTCTTATTCAAAACCAAGGAAGGGTTCGATCAGTCTTCGTTCCCGCTCTGAGAGCAACAATAGTTTGTCACGTGAGTCCCTAGATGGTGACTCGACACTTCCGGATCCTACACCGCATATGCGCAAATCAGTTGTATCCACGGTGGACAAAAACGCACAGAAACAGAAAAGACACAGCACAAGTAAAATTACCTACACCAACAAGCCAGCTAGGAAAAACTCACGAATACCACAAAACCATGGCAACGTGGTCTTTAAAATGACTTACCAGGCAGACCAGCATACACTTGAGGTGCATTTAATCCACGCCACAGAGCTGCCAATCAGACGTGGTCGCTTGTTGGACGCATTTGCACGGCTATCGTTCAAAACGTCTTCTAAACGCCAGCGATTTCAGAGCAAAGTGCATAAGAAAACCTGCAACCCGATATTCGACGAAAAATTCATTTTCGACGGTGTTTATATCTCCGAGTTTCAACAAGCGCGACTGAAGATTAAGCTTCTAGACCGGCTTGGCGTTTCTAGGTGTGAGCCGATTGGAGAGGCCCTGATTGCTCTAGCCGACGAAAGCATAACATGGGGAGAAAATGTGACCCGGAGTCTACAAGAGAAAGCTGGGAGAAAACAGGTACGGTAGGTCCATAAAGGTGAGGTAAAGTCTGCATGCGAACCAAGTGGCCCATCAGGCCGGAGCTTATCCCGGTTTCTGTAGCTTGAAGCGACTAGGAGTATTTCTACTCCCCCCTGGATGGGATGCTAGTCCATCGCGGGGTTACCCTCAGCATTAAATTCGCCGGTACCGTAAAGAGAGGCACTGTGAGAGTAAATTGTCAACACAATGTCGCCGCCCCCGGGTAGGGTTAGAACCCAGACCGTCGAGCGTACTAATCATGAGGCACTACACCTCCATAGGTCCGTAAGGCGTGCAAAGTACTTGTCGCAGGTTTGGAAACAAATCACTAAAGCTTTACACTTTAATTTTATTTACGGAAATAACAGGCTCAATAGAGAAATTAGCGGAGCTTAGAAGATTACAAGGAGGAGTGAGAAATAAGTGTGTAGTGTTCAGAAGTTGCTTTAGGGATCTTGAACAGTTAACAATTTTAAGTAACCAAATAACTAATTTGTTAGTAATAAATTTGTTAGCCATTAGGTGCCTTTCTTTTAGGAATGACATTTCTTTTCCTTCAGTGTGCTGGCGAACTCCAGGTGTCCCTGTGTCACGAGGCCACTTCGTCGTGTCTCAAGGTCAAAGTCATGAAGATTAAAGATCTCCCAAAGTCAATCAAAAGTAAATAACTATCTACTGCTTTTACACAACTTAACGTAATGATTTAGTGCCACTTTGTTTTACCACATCAAGATTACAGCTACGTTACCACAATTGTATATCTTACAGTTATATTTTGTCTTGCTGTTTGTATATCGCTCGAAATGTTGGTTGTCAATTCCCTTGCTAATGATTTACCTTATGCCTATGGCGTGCCAACTTGATAATTAATGTAATGATATTAATATGGGAATAAAAAAATTGTTATTCATTAAATTATTAATCAATCAATTAATATAATTTATTTATTTGTTGATCAGACAAGTCGATGAATATTCTCTTGTTATATTAAACTTCATTGGTATTTTCTTCTTATTTTTTGAAGGTCCTTTCGTCGCTGTCGAACTCACGTACAAGGACGAAATCCTGAATAAATATCAAACAAAAACCAAAAAGAAAAACCTAGTTTTTGATGAAGAATTCAGTTTTGAGGTCGCCACGAACAGCTCATGTACACTTGAGAACTTTGGAGTGCAGTTTACTGTCTTTCAGCATGACTTCATACGTGGAAACGAGGTCTTAGGTCACGTGAGACTGGGAATGGACGCGCCGTTACAGTCGGAAGTGGTGCACTGGAAAGCAGTGGTATTATCTCCACATAAGCCAATCGCAGAATGGCACAAACTACATCGGCCTCTTTGTAGCTGAACCAGATGAGGCCTTAACGTTTTAAGCTAAGATCGCAAGGAAACTTTCAGTGTGTGATGAACGAAGAAAAAAAAATGACCTATACATATATCTATTATGCATAGAAAATAGCATTTGACAGCACTACTTAAATTTATAAATAGTTTTTTTGGTTTCCCTTGAGTTGCAAAGACACCTACAGTATTCGACCAATTAGAGGTGGTATTTTTTTACGGGATATATTTTTATGGTGAAGCGATATTTTCTCCCTGAAATCAGATAATTTAATTTGCGTTTAGATGTCAAAATTGAATGCCGTTCACTTCGGCATTATTAGTGATTTACTCAACGCAAAGAACAGGGAGCTCGAAATTTCTTTCTTCTGTCAGTAGAAGTGAACTCCAGTGACATGTATGTTCACGTGATAACTGATTACCAGCGGAATAGAAAACTTTCCTTTATAATTTAAGAAAATTAAACCAATAAACTGTATTTTGTCTTCTTTATTTACGTACCGGTTACTCTTGTTTTAACTGGTTTTAAAAATTTACGTCAGTAAATCGATATCTGTACAAAATAACTTTTCAGTGAAAAGAAAACCAACGTCACTTTCTACTTGACATTTTTTTTCTCATGTTCTTGTTTCGAGTGATTTATTTTCACTTCATCTCCTTTTTGTACTAATAGTAATGTTATTCGACAAATGGATTTCACGAAAAAGCGGCGAGCGGAGAACTTTTAAAGACGACCACAAACGCTTTTAGTTAAGAACCACACATTTTTCAAAAGTAATCCCAGCATTATGAATTTCTAAGTATCAATGAAGTGTATCCAGCGGCCAAAACTAAACACTCCTCGAGAGAGTTCCAAGTAAATCGATTTACACAGTGTATTTACTAAGTTAAGTCTAGGAAAAAAAAACCTTAAGAAACGTTCTTCGACACCCGTTGTAGAATGGTAGCTCTTAACTAGAAATCGCCTTGAAATCTACCATCGCTTATCGAAATTGCTAAAAAGATCGAATCAAGAAAATATGAATATAAGATCTTCGTTTTTAAATCGAGTTATCTTATTTCAATTTAATTTGTGAGAAATTCTTTTGTAGCTCCGCCTCTACTTAAGTTCTATCTCAAACAAATTGAATCTTTGAAAGTTAGCGTGAATTACTCTCACGTGTAATTGTACAGCAGGTATAAACCAGTAATATTTCACGTTTTCCGATTGTAAGAATTTTACCTTCGTTTATTTGTAACAAATTTATTTTGCTTTTAAGACTTATCAACACTTCTATATCAGGCATTTTTCTGAATATTTGCGATATTGTTTCTGTGATAGCTTCGTATCTCGCTCTGCTTTACATATTAAAATACCTTCGGCAATTTTAAATGCCATATATAGCTTTGAGTGAATTAGTCCCATTATAAGAAAAGTACAAATATTTAATTGACTGACGTGGATTTGCACTTAGCCAGGTTCGCAAAGAAATTGAAATATTCTATTTTACGTGATTAAAATTTAAAACAGAATATTGCAAACACATTCGATTCCGTGAATTACAAAAAAAATCTCTTAAAAAAAAAATTACGGTGCGGTAAAACGATCTGTCTGAAATGGAAAATTAGGAATCGACATAAAATCTCTCTATTGGGAGAAAATAATGTAGTTTTTTCTTTCTCCCTGAATTGAAAAAGCGGACAAACTTCATTCAAAATTTACATCTTGGCAGCTTGTTCTTGTAATGCTTTCGAATACTTGTGAAATTTACCACTAAATATGATGAAGACTACGAGAAAAGAATAAATAAAATCATAAGTTTTTTTTCCGAATAGATTAAAAGATTAATTTGAATTACCTTCTCCAAGATTGGCGTAAATCAAAAATAAAAACAAATCGTGCAAAATTGTTGAAATGCGTCGCAGAAACTATCAAGTAAAGCTGGAAAAGAGTTTTCCAGAGCCGTTTTCGCAGGAACAAAATCTTACATTTATTTCAATAACATGCGATTTATTTCTCAGCAAGAAACCTTTAAAGTGGTCTTAATAAAATCCTACCGCAACTGGCTTGACCGCATTTACCTACAAGTTATGAAAAATTAATCCTGAAAAACTCGTTTTATTCATTGATCAACAAACTTCATAAATTTTCAATGCTGAATTTATCGTGAAATCTATATGCCAGCCAAACAGATTCTGCCTTGCGCTAATGTTGTCGCTTCTTCTCTTTTTTTACGAGCCCAGAAGCAATAATAGGCAAGAATTTCTCCAATTGTTTGACGCGTAAGTAAATATTCATTTGAAAGACAATGCAGTTTCCCAAGGGTCAGTGTAAGCTGGGCGGCAGGTGTATCGGGCGAAACACTGGTGAGCTCTACAGCATGACAATAACTTAACAATCGAAACGCGTTAGAATAAACTTCGCCAAAGAGACGACGTCTTCTCGTATGAAGAAAGCGGTTAGCTCCGTGATAGCATTCCTGAAAAAGAAAAAGGAAGATTTTTCGTTGCTATTGGATTCCACGCCGGCTAACTCTGAGGTGTCCCTTCAGCAGGTCGACGCAGAAAATGAAGATGAATTTGCAGTTATTAAGACGTGCGCTAGATGTGTTTTGGTCTACGAAAACAAAACATGGAACGAATGTGTTCTGCAGCGCTTGTTACAACAGCGTCACACAGCCATCGAGCCGAACAAGGCTAGAACCAACCGCGCGCTGGAAAACACTAGAAACACTCGATTTTCGGATGATTTTCACAAGAACCTTTGCGATGGATTCCTCGATGGAAGCTGCGATCAAACTTCAATGTGGCTGACCTTCGAGACCTTGGTTTACGAGCATGTTATGCGACGTGGTTGCAACTCTTCGACTGAGCAGGAGTTTGGACCTCATTATCCGGCCTTTGTATGGTTACGTAACTGTGAAGAAACGAGCGCGGTTCAAAATCTCTATGAGGATGAAGATAGCATACTGATAAATGTGCGATTAGATTTCTCCTCATTTGCAAATTCTCAACTTCCGCTTCCCGATTTAGCCTCGGGTTCAAATATGGAAATATGGGCTTTAGTGAAGAAGTTCCCCAAGCGGTCAATTACCTTAAAAATCGACGAAGACTTAGTTATTGGTTACTCAGTCGATATCTTTAACGTTGCGTTTTTGCATATTCCATTTTCTGTTAAAGAACGACAAGCAAAAATCGAAGCTATTTTTCGCGCCATTGACAAGATCTTAGACATGAGTGCCCACGTTGTCATGGCCAGTGGTGAATCGCCTGAGACTGCGATCACTGTAAAGGAAGTTATCATTGAGACAGCCACCGTGGTGACGTCAACAGCAGCGGAAAGCACAGCAACGGTTGGCATAGAAACGGCAGCGATGGCGCTCGGTCAAGCTGCCGCTGGTATTGCAATATCTGTGTTAGTCGACATTGCTCTTACTGCAGGTAGCGTCACGCGATCCAAGTTACAGCGTGACAAAGGCTTAATCACAAACTCGCAGTTCAAATCCACTGTTAGACGAAAGTTGTGTGATTCTAGTTGTCAGTTTATTGGAGGCACCACTGGGACCATTGTGGGGCAGGTGCTCATACCGGTTCCTGTTGTAGGGGCCATGGTTGGGGGTTTCTTTGGAAGTTTAATCGGCGTTGGGGTCAGTAAGGGAATTATCAAGACCTCAGAACTCATCGCCAAGGCCCATAATGCGAGAGCTAAGGCCATCACTGACCAATAGATAGAGCGGCCTTGTGGTTTTGCTTCACTTTGCTCTGATTGGTTAAAAAAAAAGCTTGCACCAACTTATCAACCAATAAGATGCAAAACTAAAATGCACCATGGGGTCACACGCGTTTGCCCGTGCTTTATGACGTTGACCTGCATTTGCCTCTTGTTGTCATTGGTTCGTTGCGATGTTTTGTGTATGTACGTTGGCCGTTGTAATTACTTTTGTGATGGTTTTACGACACCTGTAAGCGAAATGCTCTATAAAAACTACGGTGTATTATTTTCACAGCGAGGGTCTCGGACCGTGGAAAGCTTCAACAATGACCCGTGCCCTCTCGTATGAGACCTACATGTAACTTATAGGAGGTACCTTAAGGTCTGCGCATCTTAAAAGTGTTAGCCTAAAGTTTGTCGTTTGTATTCCGTGTCAATCTTCCCCATCCTCAACCATCCTTGTTCGTTTATGGTTTACTTTTATCTCTTTGGTGTTTTTCCATATCAGTAAACTATCATTTTCAGGTTTCCTTCAATTTGGAGGTAATTTTGTACATGGCCAAACTGACTCAAAATTACGTGACTGAGCTCCTTCAACTGCGTCCAATGATAAAGTTTTATGCTAACACAACTCCTAACGCAGGAAGGTTGACTCGATATGTTAAGCTTATGGTTTCATTGTAAAAAGGACTTTTCAAACGTTTAGTCTCGACAGTGGGGGGATTCCTCTTTGAAGAGTAGCTTGCGAGTTGTCCCGTTTTGTACATTAAATATTCTATTTGAGGGACGAAAAAGAATTTCTATTTCCTCATCTGCGTTTGATATGGGCTGGGAAAAGGGGAGAATACTTTGATAAAAACTAAATAGTCTAAATATTTCCACAAGTTTCCTCTTCAAAATTACATTAAGTAAAAAGAATTTTAACGCAGCCTGAAATAGGGCGAAACATAAGGGTGGGCGCTGAGAAAAAAAGCTGTTGTACTATTTTAAAGGGTATTAAACAGCAATAAATACAGAAATTTTGCTTTAATGTTGTTCTATTTTATTCAAAGCATGAAACAGCAAGAGGATAATGTCCTCAAACGATTTATTTCATAATACAAAACAAAAGATTACATTACATTTCCTCGACAGAACGATCTCAAAACACAAGTACAGTGGAACCCCGTTAATACGGACACCAAGGGGACATGCCAAAATGTCCGTATTAACGGGGTGTCCGTATTAACCGGGGTCCTCGGAAAAAAGTCAGGGACATGTGTTTTATCGATACAAACACTAAGGCCGACACTTGTACGGCAACAAAACGTTTCAATTGTGCTGTAAATTACAAATCATTAACTGTATCACTCTCGGTGAAATTTTGCCTTTACAACCAGAGCCGGAAAATGGTGAGGACAAAAACGCAGTCGCCGTGCTAAAGGAAAGTCGAGCTATCGGCCACATTCCATATCACCTCGCAAACACCAAAAACCGCACTGGTATAGTCACCCATTTTATTTCAAAGCCTACTAATCGAGGATCAGTTGAAGTATGTGGAGACGCAGTTAATCGGGGTGGAGGCCTTGGTATGGAAATACCGTGTGTTTATATTTTTGATGGTCCTAGGAAGCACGTGGATTTACTTGAACAATTAATAGACGTTGGCAACAACCCAGCAATACGAACGGAGGCCGATGCTGATAGTGGCAAGCATAAGACGTCAAAGAGGAAGAAGGCTACAAGCAAGGACTGTAGCGAAAGACCAAGAAAGTGAAACTTTTGTGCACGCGTATCAGGCAGAGAACTTTATATAAGGACTGCAGACTGGGTAATGCACCGGAAGAAAGAACTGGTCAAATGCGTCATGCTATTTTGACACTGTTTCATTTAGTAATAAAATTGTATTAACCCGCCGAAATCTGTCATAATTTGACCAGGGTACAAAATCTCTAATTAGCACATAATCATGACAATGACAACAGATAATGCACAGATACAAACAGTGCCCGTAAAGCGGGGTTGACGATGTATGAGAGTTTGTCGCTCGGGACACAGAAAAGTGTCCGTTGTCCGTATTAACGGGTGTCCGTAATAAGCGGGTTAATTTTAGAAAAAATATATGAGCTTTTCGTCGGGAAAAACGAAACTGTCCGTAATATTGGGGTGTCCGTATTAAGCGGGTGTCCGTAGAGCGGGGTTCCACTGTACATGGAAATTCGTATTCGGGGGTCCCAAGTCCCTGCAAGACCAGGACCCAGTGTCCACGCGTCCAGTTAATTTGCATTGTTCCACACAAACAAGAATGGCAGCTTTCAGTTCGGAACAGACAAGCAGAATATTACACAAACCTAGTCTCACATTTAAGAATACATGCTTAACTTGCAACATCCTGTAAGAACACAGTGACTGAATTAGAATGGAAACGTTTCCCAAAAGTTTCCACAACGGCAAAGAGAAAGTTAATGAGAAGTACAGTAATGGCTTCGCACGTGCGATATAAGCCTTGCCGCATTTCTTAGTCGTTCTTTACAAAACAATGTGAAATGCAAAAATATTATGGACGGAAAATGGTGAAATTTTGGTGTTTTCTTATCTTGGACTTAAACAATTTCTTAACAAGTTCCGTAGAGCAAAAGAAAAATTTACCAAAGGAGGCTAAAATGTCCTACATTACTTCGGACATTTAATTTTCGGACACTTTTTTAATCTTACTTCGGGCAAATTTCGGACAAACATTTCGAACACTTAGCTGAAAAGTAAAAAAACACAATTTAGACTGAATCTAGACTATCTAGACTTACACTGTAGTAAAAAACACAATTTAGACTGAAACAACATCTGTTAAAATGATAGTTTAAGTGCTCCGTCAAGGTTTTACAGAAACAAAGACGTGAAAACGGCACAAATTCTGTCATGACGTTACGTATGTCAAGTAGTGTCTCAGCTAGAGCTCCTTCCAAAAGGAAAAAGAAGGAAACTAAGAACTTTGGAGCTAAATAAAAGTTTAATTCTGTACTGTAAATATTTCGGACGCTAACAATTGCGCACGCTTAAAAACTTCGGACACTTTTTTGTCCGATATTAAAATTGTCCGACATTTCCAGCTAGTTATATGTAGTTGCTGAAACTCTTGTTATTTTTCATGTTGTTTCATAAATAAATATCCGCATCCGATGAAAAAATAATTGAGTTGAAACGTACGTCACGTATTCTCAAGAAGAATTTTATCTTCGTCCGTGTCTGTGTTCGTTACGATAACTCCATTCATTTTCCTTTGTCCGTCTTTTTGCGCTTGTCTTTGCCTAGAAAAGGAATCAGTTCAAAGGGAAATTTTTATAGAGAAGATCTCCACGGATTACAGTGCAAACAACTTGACTAAACTTTTACTCAGAAGACTAAGGAGACGGTTTCAATCTTTTGGGATTCAAACTTCCGTGAACTTATCAAAACGTCCTTCTTTTTGGCACACAGACATTCCAGTCACATGCTACAATACACAATGCTGCCGCATGAACGTTTCGAGAAGCCATATTAGCGACTTTAAGAATGCGAATTACTCAGGTTAAAAATTAGCGGGAGAAAGGAACTTTTTGGGGAAACTTAATGGGATATGGGGCATTTAGGACAGATTTCTTGGGATAGCGAGTAGGAAAATTGTTAATTTGTAACATTAAAATTAACGGTATTCAGGATATTTAGACCAAACATTTACGGAATATGGGATACTCAGACACCCCTTCCCAGCCCTCAAAAGAAACCATATTACGCTCGTTGCAATTTGAACCATGGATTAAAAAGATTCAACTTCATATCAATCAAATGTTCTGTTTACTTACGCCCTCAACATTATCTCGTCTTCATGGTCCTTATTGAAGTGTACCACTGCACCATGGTCCAACTGTATTTTACACAACGCTCTAAGAGGACGAATTAATGCCTGATGAACAAAGCAACAAGATAATATCACAATGTTCTTTGGCCTCATTCTAAGGTTCAAAATGTTAACATAGAGGAACTTCACAACCAAGTAAACAACAACAAGAAGAATGTAAGCCAAGTATACTATAAAAACTCTCACCTCAGCAATTTCGCCATTATCCTCAAGAAGTGATAATGATAAAGCAATGGCTTCGATGGTACACAAACTTTTACTGTTGGGCTGAGTTCTAATCACATATTCACTAATATGATCATGTTCTAACTGAACCTAGAAACATTGACATCAATACAGTTACAATTTTTTTATTTTAACTTATAGCAAACAACATTACTGCACAAATGTAGCAATTTTGTAACATGTATATACAATGTATGTGGTGTACACTGAAATAAATGCTCAAAAAAAATGAAGAGGAGAAAAATTGTTCTAAATGTATATTACCTTAAATTCAATGCTGGTTACTCTAACAGTAACTTGTTTCTAAAATATTGTGATAACATTAAAATATCATACATTGTAAATTATTTCCTGAAGTACATGTATGCTCTTACAGTACATGTACTTAAAGGGGCTACATCACGGTTTGTGCATATTGAAAAGTTTAGCCTCAGTTTTTCAAATTTGTCATTTGTAATCCGTGTCAATCCTCTCCATTCTTAGCCATCATTGTTTCTCTATGGTTTATTATTATCTCTTTGGTGTTTCTCTATCTTATTAAACTGTTATTTTCAGGTTTCCTACCATTTAAAGGTTATTTTGTATGTGGCAAAAATAACTCGAAATACCGTGACTGAGCTCCTTTAAGG
The DNA here is from genome assembly GCF_042242905.1 of Orbicella faveolata. NCBI lineage: Eukaryota > Metazoa > Cnidaria > Anthozoa > Scleractinia > Merulinidae > Orbicella > Orbicella faveolata. The sequence goes on from NW_028301554.1 coordinate 7,986,283, forward strand.
ATTGTGTGTGCAACATTTACATCCCTTGTCATGTGTGGTGATTGACCGCGGCCACCAGCAACAACACAAAAGTTTCAACAAGCAACTACATGTACACTGCATCTTCTTTCTTGAAATGCCTCAAGGAATGCCTTTTTGCAATTTTCTGCATGTACATGACATGCAGTGGTACATCAAATGTACTTAGATAAAATAGCATGTTGATGATCATAATTGAATTGTGGGGTAGCACGCACTGCAGATGTAAACAGGGAATGGGGAGAGGAGGCCAAAAAGCCAGGAAAAATGAGAAGGAAATGCCCCTTCCTCATATTACCACTCTCCCTGTGGTGGATCTACATGTAGGGGGTTTGGGCAGTTTGATTGAATCCCCTAAATTAACAAAAAATAAAACATTTTAACACGCTGACTTGGCCTCAGATTGCCGGAAATCCCATTTCTGAGGGACCCCCTTACAGGAGATGCCAGAAACCTACAGGGGATCCCAGACCCTGTACAGGGGACCGCCTTTGGTGATCCATATTTCAAACCCCCTTCTCTAAAATCCTGTATCTGCCCTAGCTCCCTCCCTCTTTCTCCCAGTTTTATGCCTGCTATGCAGGCTAATTTTGGGGTTGTTGCTATCAGAATAAAACATTGAAATTGTCTACTGAAACATACCTGCCTGGCCTTGCATAAAAATGGATTGTTAGCAAAAATATCCCTTGCTTGTCTCCATGTTCCATCAAGGACAATAATATCGTAATGTTGACCAGGTGGAAGCTTTTCCAGTGATTTGATATTTTCAGCTGTGTGCAAGTCAAGAACAAGCAAATGAATATAAAATACACTAAACAAAACTGTGTGGCTTATACACCTGTAGACAAAATTTTGATATACATGTAATGTATAGACTGCATTGAGTTCTTAAGGCTGATCAGTGCTGGTTGTGGAGTTACAGTGTATGACGTAACCTCATCAACAGTAGATGAGTTTGGGAAATGGTGCCTGAAATGATGGTGGAACTCGAGAGCAAACTGAACTGAGCATGTAGGGTATCCATGACAACCTTGTGAGCAGAAACTACCAGGCACTGTCACACTGAAAAAAAAAAAAAAACAGTGGAAACACAGGATACTTGCCATATACTTACCATGAAGACAAGGCAGATGGGTGGGCTGAGAGAAAAGCTTAACAAGATCTGACTAGCAATGAAAAACATGCAGGATGACTTGACATTCGAAACTAAGCTGTACAAATCCACTGGCCACCCTGCACACCACCACGAGGGGGACTGCTGGCCAGCAATATTGTTTCGCATTTAACTTAGTCTCAATTACATTTAGCAACATTGAAAGCAAAACTTAATATTTACTGCTGTCAGAGGAGAACGATGTCAAATGCACAATACACTTTGCTGTATTATACATGTTATTATCAATTTTATTCAAATGTAATGTTACTGTTAAATGAAATAAAACTAAAATTGACAAACCTGTTGGTCCAGGATATAAAAGAAGAGTTGTAGGCTTGTTCAGTAGTTTGTGAAGGTCAGGCCAGTTATTTTCATAAAACCTTCTTCCACGTCGAATGACAAGTTTCTCTGGAGGCAAACAGACCTCCAGTAATGGAACAGTTGTCAAAAGCCGGGACTCCTAGGAAAAAAAAAAGAGTGAGTAATTACAATGTATATAATATAGGGGAGAAATGTTCCTCACTTCCATATCAACCTTTTAGTTTCAGCTATTTTTATAACAACTCTGTTGATGTACTGAAGAGAATTTGATCCTATTTTTGTTCTGTTATCACTGTCCCTTTGACAATGTACACATGGTTTATACATATTGATAGGAGATACCCGTGAACTCTTACCCTTGGAAATAAATAAGAGAAACATTTTAATATTTTAATGAGCAGCCCTTGCATTTTCAGGAAGTGCACAACTACATAGTAGGAAAATCAATAGCTTTATGGAAGAAAAATCAAGCATTTAAGCTTAAGCTAAATGTAACAAACCTCACGAGGATGTTGCAGTATATGAACTGTTGTTGAGATTTGAAGAAACTTTCTTGGGAAATGCGCGCACAGACACACTGAAAGTGGTCTCCTAGGAAACAAACAGAGACTTGTATATGGAGCTAAGGAATGTTTTTGGCAATCAGATTTTTAGTAGTTAAGAATAACATGACATTGTGAAGTTTCGATCGCATGCATAAGTTTTGTACCGGACTTGTAAGGAATGGGGCTCTTCAAAATTGTCTAATTCTTTACGACATTGATCAGCAACCAGCTCAACCAGCTTACTTGCACCTCGCGCACATGTGTCTTTTTTCCGGTGGGCATAACGGAACCTCAGCAAAAGTACGAAAGAAATCGCTGTCATCCTCACAGTCTTCCCGGTCCGCCATCTTGCATTCGTCCAATGGAATAAACCGCTGAGCATCCTACTTCTGCGATCAGTTCCAGAACGAACAGCGGATATACCCATTAGCCACTGTCACAAAGTCGAGTTGAGGCAAAATGGCGGCCTGCTACTTCAGGAACTGGAGTTTCTATTGTTTTCAATTCAAAGATGAGGCTGTGGTTTGATCTGTGAAGGATGAAACTCCATCAAGTGCTCACTGGAGCAACGAACACATTCGATGATAAGGCTGCAATCGATGTTGGAAGCGTGGAAGATCACCCTTTTACGGTGAGTGTAAATTTGATAGTTTGTCTTGGATCAAAGAGTTATGCACACGGATGACAGCAGATGGTCATATGAATAATACAACTGCCGCTGAATGAAAGAAAATATTTTCGTGCCCCTCAGCCATAGTGTGGGATCGTCTTTGAAAATTAACCTTATCATATAACTTTTCCAGATTTAAAGCTCAAAAATTCGACGAACGCTACCTGTATACATATAAAACTTGATCGAGATATATGATTATTTTTCAAGTGCTTTACTTTCAGCCTATATGCTTTGATTTTCTTTACTTTGACTCGATTTCGAGATAATTCTTTTTTTGGCAAGTGCCTTTTATCAATATATTGAAATCAAAACTGTAGAACTCAGATTTACACGTATTAACCAGAAAAATATGAATGATAGAATGATGTTCCTCAAGAGATTATACTTCAGAATCGGCTAGATATTCACTTCTTCCTGGAACCCTGATTCTGATCAAGTTCTTTATATAAGTCAACACTAGACTTTCCACCTAAGCATTGGTTCAGGCTTAGTGTGCGTGAGCCTATTACATGTACATTACGGAGTGCATGTGGGAGTTTTGAGAGCTTAAGAAAAGTTTTAAGAGTTGTTAAAAGGGGTAACCAAGAGCAGCTTGCAGGCTTTCTAAACTCCTTAGTGCATCTACAACTCAAGAGACCCACATCTAAATGCATGGACCAATTCTTTCACAAGAGTCTTGGGATTATAAACAAATTCTCTTTATTGTAGTACTGATGCACAACTTGACTTTGCTAAAGCTTTGGTGATCTTGAAAAAGCCCATGGAAAGACCTTCAGTATTGTTGATCACTTTCAATATTAACCAGGATTTTTCTTGCTCAAGGTGGCTCAGAACAGTTTCCATAACTTAGATTTTGAAGGATCATTACAAACACTCTTTATCACTTGATGCTACAATAATGGCAAGGTGAAATTTTTTCATATTATCAAATTTTGATAAGCATGATAAGATGCAACTTTTGGCAAAGTTTAAAATAATTTTGTACATACGGTTCAGAGCCACCTTAAATTTTCAAAACTTAAAGGTGGCTCTGAACCCTACGTACAGATTTTTGAAAAACTTTGCCGAAAGTTGCGTTTTATCATGCTAATTAGAATTTGATAATATATACAAAAAAAATTTCATGTTGCTGTTTTTGAATTATAAACCCCTAAAGCTGTAATTAAGGGTGTTTTTGGCAGGTCATACTGTTGCTATGGTAACCTATTGTGTCACGAAAATGATAACAATATGTTCACCAATGAGGGCAGGGTAGTTTTTTGATACCATGATTTGTAGTATCAAGTGATAAAGAGTTGTTATAATGACCCATCAAATTCTAACTGCTGGAAACTGTTTTGATCCACATAAGGCAAGAAGAAAAATGGTTTGTGAGCCTATTGAGTTATGGACACATGCTTATGGTATTGATTTAAATTGCACAGTTTTACTGACTGTGTTATAAATTTAGCTGACCTTCACAAGCTATGAGCAGGTGTATTGAAAAAGGAGTATTGAAAAAGGTTGCTGGCAAAATTAACAGACTGGAAATATTATTGGAAAGAACTTTTGCATTGTAAACAGAGACTGGGCAGGAAATTTTCATGGCAAATTATGGCCTATGACGTTGTACATTCAATTTATGTAACCTGGCTTGCAAGCTACATGTAGAAAGCATGGAGTGCTATAAAAATAATGATCAGTTGTAACATTTTGTTTAGAATTATACATGTATACATGGAAGCATTATTATTAAAATTAAACAACAATGTTTGTCTTGTCTTATTTGTTTTCACAGGCCTATGCATCTGGTTGTGATGTTGTTATTCTGTTGAGTGGGTTCACCAGAGTACAGATTATCCCAGGGTCTTTGTATGGCTATAAAGAAGTCAGCTGCATCAACTGTTGTGATTCCGATGGAAAGGTATAAAATCCATACTGCTTAGTTCTTGTTTGTTTTCAAGCATAAACCATTGTAATTTTATAAGCCCTTCTTTAATTTTGTCTCGGGTTATAGGTGTAAGAGTACACCAAATATGGTATAATACAAAACCAGACCATGCTAAAATATTGTGGTGAATGTTGTGAATATTGGGAATACTGTGGGGAACCTTTACACTTCTGTCTAAATTATTTGCTAGTTTTGCTCCCAGGCATTTGCTTTTAAAGGAGCTCAGTCACTGCATTTTGAAATATTTTGGCCACGTGCAAAATTACCTTTAAAGGAAACCTGAAAATAATAGTTTACTAAGATAGAAAAAACCTGTAAACCTGTAAAGTTTCTCAACAAGAAATTTCCAAAGCAGCAAGTTTTAAGACAATGTGCAGAGGGGAACACTGTGAAGATGCTTACATAGTGTAAAAAAAAAAAAAAAAAAAAAAAAAAAATAATAATAATAATAAAAAATAAAAAAAATAAAAAAAGGACAGTTACTTGTAAGCAAGACTTTGGCGTGAATTTTGACAAATTCACAAAATACATGTAATACTATGCAGGTTTCATGATACCTATCATTGGACCAGATGTTGCTGTATAACCATAAGTAATAAATGTTTCTCTATTTAAATGGTGGTATCAAAATTGGCAGAGGTAAAGTCTGCATATAAGCCAAGTGGCCCATCAGGTGGGAGCTTATTCTGGTTGCTGCAGCATGAAGCGACTAGGATTATTTCTACTCTCTCAAATTGACATATGTATGGTAAATAAATTTCCTTTAACAGATTGCAGCATCTTATGGAAAGCAGGTTATGATATTTGAGGCCAAATCTGCAGCAGTCAACAATAATCATGTAAGTGTTAGTAAATGACTGCATAACATTTAAACTGGTACTACTTTTTAGTTTTTAGTTATCTTATTCCCGACTTTTGTTTTTGTATGCAAAATCCAACATTAACTTTAAATGGCTTTTACATTTTTTTTTAAGGGGTTTCCCTTTCATTGGGAAAAGTCAGCAGAACTTTGTCTTAACTTCAGGATTACATGTTTGTCATGGAATAGAGAAGGTAAGAATCAGTTATTTAAAATGCAAAAAGTGTGTTATTTATACGTGAAATATCAGCAAACTTTAAGACATGTAGAATGTTAAAATGTTAACGATTTTAAAGCTTTATTTAGTGATAGCAACTTTTTACTGTGTAATGTTAGCATATCAACATACATGTACATATGACTTTCTATAAGATTAAAAACACATGACTGTGACATGCAAATATATTTGTGCTTTGGTTGGCAGACTAAGCCACATGTCCAACTCACAGGAAATTAAGCTTTTCTTTGCAGTGTTTTTGTGAAGAAAATTAACATAAAAAGACATTGTTTTGTAATGGAAATTGACAATAAACAACATACTTTGTCCATGTTTCTATAGAGTTGAAACACGTAGTGATTCATTATACATTTAACAGCTATACATGTAGAACCAACTTTGATTCTTGAAAATGATGCTTGAAATGCATGATTGTACTTTTGTACAATGTACATGCAGTTAACCGTCATTGTGTTGGGCCATAGGGTTTGTGATGTTTGTTTGGTTATAATCTCTAGATTTTAAATCCTTGCATAGGTTCAGAGGTTTGAATGTTGCCACAACATGTTTTCTTGTCGTCCCAAATATCCACCCATTTTGAAAACAATACTGAAATAATGCATAATCAATAAGTCAGCAAAGCAAACTGTTATTAGATACATGAAACAATGTCTTCCTATGAAAGAACGGAACGTTTTTTATTAATATATATTAAGTATTAAATACACGTATATTAGTGTTGCTTTCTGTAACAAACTGAACAATAACATAATTAGGTAATGTTTATTGTTTTCAATTTCTTAACGGTAGTAATAGTTACGGTTACCGTATCAATTTTTCCCAGAAATTACAGAAATTTCAAATAGTGGAATATCTCATCTTTCTTAATGTTGCATAGTTACCAGATGTCTTGTATTACATATGAATATTCTAGGTAAACGGCTTCTTGTGGGTGGTGACTTTATTCAGCTCTGGAGCTGTGAAGAGTACCATGAACAAAGAGACTTGCTGGAGGAGGATGTGTTCTGGACGTGTATTTGGGCATGCAAGTATGTAACAGCACTGTGCAAAAGTAATGCAAATGATAATTGATGAATATCCCACTTTGTTCTTGTGATATTTCATTAATATCTCAACATTCGACACATATGTAGCACACATATTGGCAATGTGATACGACAATACGTTTTATCCAGTTTCATGAACCCTTGAAACTAACATTCTTTTGCCTAACCCCAGTTAAAACATGGCATATCTTGTACAGTTTACTAAATTTACAGAGAATGAGAAAAGATTTTTCCATTAGAAACAGCTGGACCACTTTCTTTGTAAAAGTTTACACTAAGTGGTTCTGACACTTAAAGAAGGCTACACAATGTACACGTATGGTGCTAACTGTTTTTTCCTTTTCATTCAGACCTTCTGTCCCAGTCCATCTTCTTCAGTTTTCTCCAGATGGGCAGTATTTTTCATCTGTAGGAAAGGTATCAAAAAAATATTTCAGCCATTAATTAAATTGAGGTACTGTTTATTTTATCATCAATAGTTAGCCCAATGGGTGAACTGTTCTGGTTATACACAATAGAATACCATAGTAAAGAAGTAATCAGTTTTTGTGTTATTTCAGCATGACAGGCTTGTTAAAGTCTGGTTTGACAACAATCAAGGTGAGTTTCAATAACTAGTCTAGGGTTAATCCTAGGTCTTCAAATAACCTTTGAATGCAACTCCTGAACATTTCTCCTAGTGGATAAACAGGCTCACAGCCTTTGCTTGTATTGTGTACTCAGGAAGCATCAAATGTTGAATGCTATCAATTGGAATGGAAATACTTTGTAGGCTCTTAACCTTTCATTAACTATCCAGCTGTTTTTAACCGTTAAACAGATAAGTATTAAATGAATGTTTCCTCCAGCAAAGTTACAAATACTACCTAGCATCATAAGTCCACAATGCATGCAAAGCACTGCTGCTGCATATACACAGTCCTCTGCACAGATTGCTTGCCTACAATTCTAGGTACAGTACACTATTGACTAACAGGCTCCTTATAATTTGGTTGCTATAAAATTTCTATGAAGTCCTGACTCCCAAAAATAATGTTTTAGTCTACAGTTTATCTTAAAAGCTCCTCCTCTTTTGGGTGAGAAATTTATTTAGCTGCAACCCTCTCCCCTTCCTGTTGTTCTCTTAATAAATTAACAATAAAGGAAATTACTGGTGTCTTACTGGAGGCTTAACAGAGACTTCACCTGTAGTAAATCCTCTTGAACATTTTTTTTAGTCAACCCACAGTTTGAGAGTGAAGAGCTGCAGAGCATGAACCAGTTTAAAAGCAATGGCATTTTGGACTACACTTTTGTTTACCTGGCACATCCTGGCCCTGTGACTGGAATTTCCTGGAGAAAGACCAGCAAATACATGCCAATGTATGTAATGGTCTTTTTATGCTCATTCTCAAAAATTACCTTTTAGTTGCAATGTTTTAACTTTTTTCTGTTCTTAACGGCAAAGGATTATCCTGTCAGGTTAATTGTATTTTGATGACTGTTAAATTGTTTTTAGATGTGAACAATCTCAAGGTTGTCATTGTTATTATTATTACTTGCCAGCTCCACTGTCGCCAATTGTCTCTTAACATCCTGCACTGACAATGTGTGTCGCATCTGGTGTGAGTCAATCAAACAAGGTGACCACAATGACTTACTCTCCCATCCCACAAAGAACAACCACAAGTGTCTGTGGCATTTATCCCAGCAGCAGAAAAAATCTCAAACAAAGGATGATCCATCGACTGATCCTCTACTAAGATACCAGCTTTCATCTTCTCTGCAATTTCACATTGCTGTGGCAGTAAATCCCTTGAGCGATATCCCGCTGCTGTCATCACTTTGTTCTATCTCAGACAGTAATCACAGCAGTTTTGTTCTACATTGGCTGAATAACAAGGAAATCCAGTTCACTATGGCAGCTGAGTCATGTCTTGGTGCTCCTGTGCTTGCTCTTGAAGTAGAGAGTGTTGATGTCAGTGACGACTCGTCCATAAGCAGCAGTGAAGCAGAGCTCTTAGTACCCAGTGATGAGGATGTTTTGGATTCCCCCAAGCGTAAGTGTCCACAGCAGAAAACTTGAGAATGTTAAAATCATGTTTCTATCTTCGAACATGTGTGAACAGGTTAGGGAGAGCATGTACATGTACTGTGCATTGAACACTGTTGGGTGGCTCTCTAGGTACATGCAACTTAGGTTTCACTGCTACTATAGATCACTAGCTGGTGAAAATCCCCCTTAATGGAATACAGTGCAAAGAAAATTGGTTAGGGATTAAGCTAAGTGGGGCTTCCCCTGTGGAAAATCTTTCCAGCATTCTTGAGGATCTTAAGGTTTCTATCATGGAGATATAATTAAGATCATAAAGACCCTGGCCAAGAAACTTTATAGGTGTTTATGGATATTTTAAAATTCTTGTCGCGATCGTAACCAAGATCCTTGTGGATCTTCAAGGATCCTGCAGAGATTTTGCTCAAAGATCTTGCCAAGATGGTTTTTAGGCCCTGAAGGATCTTTGCATAGATCTTTGCAAGATCTTTCAAACATCTTGCAGCAATTGTTAATGTAAGATCTTGAGCGATCTTTAGTAGACCTTTAAAGATCTTGTATGATCCTCAATAATTCTGAACGTAAGATTCTGTACACCAGGGTCTGCTGCATCACTCATCATGTAGTGCATGATATATCATACCTTCATCATACCTTCCGGACTTGTGCAATGTAAATTTCACTGTTGCAAATTTTTGAGTATCAGATAGAGAAGAACAGGATAAAAGTGGCATCCTTCTTTTGTCCTGAAAGTCACTTACAGTATTTCTTGTTTTGCCAATTCAAAATGATTTCACAAAGGTTCAGATGCAAACATAAGAGACCATGAAGGGTACGAGAGTTAATCCCCCACAAAGGTCTTCTCAAGTTAATCCCTTGAGTTAGATATGGTACACGTCTATGGACAAGGCTAGCACACATTGTTTGGATATTTTTTTGTGTAGGAGGATGCATGCTACACCGCTAGAGCTGTCCACATGGGCAAAATCTATGTCACAGGATTGACTAATTTCTAAAAACCACTTGTCATGAGTAGGATTACCTGAGAAGTAAGGCCTATATGAGGGTTAACACTCTCACTTTTCATCCTCTCATGGCAAAAGTCTTCACTAAAATTTGATCTTCTTTTCCTTTCAAGCATCCCCAGCTGTAACCCGCAAGAAAGAGAAACAAACCCCAGAGAGGACAAAAGAATTCAAACCACCATGTTCACCAAGAGCAAGAACTCCACTAGATTACTTGAAACACCTTCAAGATGACACGCTAAGTGACATTGAAGAATCAAGTACTTATGCTGTAGTTGTATCTTCATGTATTGGAAACCTGCTTCATGAGTGGTACAACAGTTTGGACACACTTCTCGCTGTGCATCCAGTCGACGGTTCACTGTTAGTGTGGCTTGTTGAATGGCTTGATGTTCAGAATGGTGTTCCGTACAGACAGCCTCAAGTTAGTTTTTTATCTCGGATTCCAAACGTCCTTCCTCCTGCTGATGCAAACTCACTTTTGAACAAACTCATTGTGTACTGTCCCAGAGAGGACAAAGTGATGGCTCTGAGAAATGTGATGTTAAATAAGAATGACAATGCTTCTGCAGGTCAGAGGATAACACCCAAAGTTGGTGGCATGGCTCTGAACATTTCCCGATCAAGTTTTGGGAGTTCCACCGGAGGGACACATCCCACAGCGATCATGATATCCACACACAGGGACGGTGCGCTCAACCTATGGCAACTTGCATTTGCTGACAACTCATCGTTTTCTACTGTAGTTAGTGTTTCTCATCACGCACGTAGATGTGGACATAGGTATCCTATAACGAACATTTTAGCACATCCAGAATTACCGTTGATGCTTTCAACGTCAAGCCACGAAATGGAGGTGAGGAAGGGAGAGGACAGTTGGAACAATGTAGATTTGTTAAGCCTATTGGATGGCAATAGAGACAAAACTCGAAAGCTGCATTGCAATGAACTCATTGTCTGGAAGGTTGAAAGTGTATCGCCCTTGCGACAGAGTGGTGGAGTCATGGAGCTTACACGTGTAAACTCATCACGTCCCAATGCTTTTATGAACATAGCTTGGGTTCCAACGTTATTCTCATACTCACTGATTTCATTTGACAGCACTACTTCAATACCACCCCATGCTGTAGCCCCTTGCGCATGTTTCTTGGCCCTAGATGGAACTTGTTACAGATTTTACCAAGTTATCCTTGATGCCAGAACTTTACAAGGCTATATTTCAAGCAACAAGACCAGAACACGTTCAACTCTGTACTCTAGTGGTAGTGAGGGAAGCCTAGACTCATTGGACTTTGAAAGCCCAAGCAGCTCAGTTCCAATTGAATGCTTTATTGAGTCCATAGTGAGCAGACAGTCAGGGGCAACACCTGGATGTATTCTTAAGCTTTGTTCATTAGCTGATTCTAAAGATGTCCTACGAGAACCCCTGTTGCTGCACGTTTTCACTGAGAGTTCTGTGAAGTCATCATGCCTTTTTTCACATGATAAGCAGAGCTGTGAAAATGAGGAGGACCAACAGCAAAGTTCACGGAAATCAGAAGACACCTTTTACATTGTTGGCATTGAAAATGTCATTGATGAAGACAACGACACTGTGTCTATGATTTACATGTGGCAGGTGACTGTAACTGCGACAAAACCAGAAGTGAATGTGAAGGGATCAGGCTTGGAGTCGATATCAGCATACCCTGAGGTTGTACAGCCTATCAGCAGAAGCAGCAGTAGTGCATCCAACCGAAGTGTAAGCCCCCTTAACTTGCCACAGTCGGGACATGTAACCAGCAGCATTGTATCAAGGAGAGTGTGCTGTCAGAGACTTCCACTTCCTAAAGGGACAACCATCACTACAGCCACCAGAGCTGCAGATAAGATGTCTTCCTCTGCAGTTAATCCGACATGCCCAGCACAGTACTTGTTCACTTCGTCATGTTCTGATGGGAAAGTTAGGTTCTGGTCTTGCAGGGAAATTGTCTCTGAGAATCAGTTTGTGTGGCAAGAGACCTCTTGGCTGTCAGATGGACGGAAATACTCTCATTTGAAGAAGCAGCTTGATGGCCGTGTTTTAGGTTTGGATGCACCTGGTGAAGTGCTTTCTCTTAGCTGCGCATACACTGGGAGAATTGCCACACTTATCAGGAAGTCCGAAGCCCAAGGAACAGGCAAGCCAGATCTTTCAGTTTGCATCTGGGAGAACGAGTCATCTGGTGGAATGGACTGGGTTCTGGAGGATACCTTAAAACTTGATTGCAAGTTTGTCACAGATGACTCACAGATTCGTTTAGAGTGGACTTCGGCGGAAGATGGCTCGTACGTCCTAACAGTCTGTATCGGTAGTGAAGTGTTTATTCTTGGCTGTGCTTCAAGAATAGCAAACACATCTGTAAGAGGGGAGAGTTCTTCCACTGGCAAGGAAACATGGCTCCTCCTTCACAGTGTCCATTTAACGTCAGAAAATAAATGGCAGCTGCTGACCAGAGCATTGTCCTGGATTCGAAATGGAGTCCTTGTTGTTGGGCTTGGCACTGAAATGCAGGTCTATTCACAGTGGAGGGCAGCCACGGATGGCACCCTTTCTCCCTCAGACACTATGACATTTGCTCCTACTGCAACCTTGCAGAAGGTTAGCGAAGCCTCAAGGGGTGGGACAGGACAACTTGTTCCTCTTTCATTGACACCTGGAAGCGGGATTGGTCTGTTTGAAGGAGCTGCCACAATCGCTCCTGTTTTGCCACAGTTTCATCCCAAACATCTGATGGAACTGATGAACTTTGGCAAACTGAGAAGGGTCCGAGCTATATTGCATCATTTGGTAAGGATTTGAGTAAGATTTCACGGTTCACCTCTTACTAGACTAAGTATTAGATGTGTGAATGTAATGTATATGTAATCTGCGTGTGGTATTCCCAGTTGCCCACAGTCAGCTTCTCTATAGAAGCTGTGGGCTGTACATACTGAAAAACAAAGATCTGTGGTTCATAGTAAATGTTAATTTTGTCTTGTAAAACTTTGTCAGGTTTGTTGTGTGGTTGGACGAGAAGCCATGGAAGCAGCAACAAAAGTCCTTGACCAGTCATCACACAACAGGCCACGCCTTAGCAGTATCAGCAGCATGAAGAGCATTGGGAATGTCTCCAGCAGTAGTGAACCAGATCTCAACGGATTGGAGGGCGATGAGAAAGAAGGAGCTTTGTCTGTTCCACCATTACCATTGTATGCTCTTCTAGCTGCTGACAAAGATACTAGTGGAAGTGGATCGGCAACTGCAGGTATTGTAAGATCCTTTTGTATTACCCACCCTGTAGTGGCCATTTTGTTATTGTTAGTTTTGAAACGCCGATCATTCATCAATTTCCTTTGCAACTTCCTACTGATTTATTATCAGTTATTATTCAAGCCAAGTACGGGATTTCAAAATCAAAGCTTTCATAAAATCGTGATTTTCACACGTATGTAATAGTTCTAGAAATTTTGCCGCTAGGAAGTGGTCTTTATTGTGGGCGCCACGTTTCTCACAACGCCCTAGTTTTTTCACGTAGCATAGGCGATATAAGACGACGCGCAACTTCTTTTAGTGAGAGATTGTTAGTGAAGTTACACCGCTACTGTGCTACGATCAGAGGATCCAAGTTACTGCTATTTCAAGTGTATTTCGCTGTCTCTCTGCTACCTTTTGGTGCGAGTCGTCAACCAAAGTACGTAAGTTCTTATTGTTGTAGTTATTTGCTAAGCCGCGAATTGTTAGTCTTTTCTTTATCACGAAAAGATTTCATTTAGTTTATCTAGGTTTTGTTGAAATCGCTTTCACAACTCTACTATTGCTAAGGCTTATTGTCATGTGATTACCAAATTGTGATTCTTTCACGCTATATTTAGCTAGTTTGCGCGATAGCTGTTGATATCTTCGTTTGTTACAGCAAGAGTTGTTATCGTCTCAGTTTTATTAGTTTCAAGTATCAGTTGTCACGTCTATTTGTTTCACGCTGTGATCTTGTTAGTTTTATTACAGTATGATTTTTCTATCCTGTTAGATTTGTATTTTATGCCTTATCTAAGTAGGACGTATTCTTAACTATCGCTTTTCAGTTCGAACCTACTACACCTACTTGTACGACTACTACTCCTATTCGTATCTGCTACAACTACTTGCGATCTACTGGTTTTCGCTATTTCTTTAGTCGCTACCTATTGTGAACTAGATCTATGGACTTGATCTGTCATTAAATCAGTTTGAATCTACCAAGTGGAGTTCGAATATCTCGCACCGCGCCACCCCTGTAGTTGTTTAAGATTTGAGTAAAGGCAACCTCTAGAATCTTTACAATTACAGTTATCCTCGTGAAAGATTGCTATGTGATTATTAGATAATGTTTCCTTGGTCTGTCACACCATCCCTCCTCTTGCAACACAGGTGGGTACATTTTCCAACGAATGACAGAAATTCATGGCCTACACATAGGATTTGTATGGTTGGTCTTTCAGTCCTTCGAACTCCATTTCTGCTTCCTCTGTATACATATTCCTCTGCTAAGCTGGTTTTTCATTCCCTCTTTAACATAATTATTGTTCTTAGTCTATAGATTCCCAATATGTTCAAATTCAAGAAGCCAACCTAAGCTAATATTTCTCCTGAGTATTACTTCAATTGCTGGTTTGCACTGTCAAAAATAAGCCACCACCAACAAAAATCGTCAAAGCAAAGAAGATGATTGCTTTATGAACAACCTTCTGAAGATTTTGATCTCTGCACCACCCTCACCACTTTTGCCACTTTGCTTCTCTCACCATCCTTGCTGCCCTGGCCACCCTGCCTACCATTGCCACCCTTGCTACCCTTGCCATCCTGGCCAGCTTTGCCACTTCTACCATCCTCGCAGCCCTGGCCACCCTGCCTACCGTTGCCACCCTTGCTACCCTTGCCACTCTGGCCAGCTTTGCCACTTCTGCCATCCTCGTCGCCCTGGCTACCCTGCCCACTTTTGTCACCCTTCCTACCTTTGTCACCCTGACCAGCTTTGCCACCCTCACCATCCTCGTCGCCCTGGCTACCCTGCCCACTTTTGTCACCCCTCCTACCTTTGCCACCCTGACCAGCTTTGCCACCCTCACCATCCTCGTCGCCCTGGCTACCCTGTCCACTGTTGCCACCCTTGCTACCCTTGCTACCCTGGCCAGCTTTGCCACTCTTGCCATCTTTGCCACCCTAGACACCTTTTCCACTTTCATGACCTTGGTCACGCTTGCTACTCTTGCCTGCATTTACTAAGTGACCCTCCTTGTTTCATTAGGGGACTCAGTGGATGGAGCTCAAGGGGTATCGACAGATGAAACTGATTACAGTGCCCTGTTTGAAACATCACGATATGGCTCTAGTTTTGAATCAGATGATGAGGACAACAGATTCCTGGATAGGAAGAGAAACAAAAGCAGTCCAACACGTGTGGCACAGGCTGGTAGTCCTGTACACTTTGGCTTGGCACAGGTCTGTAACAGTACGTGTGATGTAACGTTAAAGTATAGGTAAATGAAACTGAAATGAAAGAGTATATTCTGAATAGAAAGAAGTCTATTAGATTTTATTATTTTATTAGATCTTTAGACACTATGAGAACTTAGATTGTTTTACACCATTTACTGCATAACATGTGTAGTATTCAAAGGGTATGGTTTTTACTGTAATTTGTTCCTTGCTTATCTTGGTAATGTTGTGATTTCTCTTTTTCCCCTCAGGCTCGATTGCTGTCCTATCAACTCACAAAGAAACCCCTTCCTGGCTTAACCAGTATTGAACAACTGGAATTGTTGGCCTTGGCAGATACATTTGCCTCCGCTAAACTAGACTTGGAAGAAAGCCCTGGCTCTATTGAAAGAGGAGTCAAATTTGCAAAGAAAGAGGGTAGGCTATTACATATTGGTCATTTTGATTGTCTGGTTATTGTATTGAAAAGAGATCTCATCTCACCTTTTTCGTGTGCTTATAGTTACATGTACCAGATTGAACTATACACTTCTGGTTAAATACTACAGTATAGATAAGTTGATCGAGCTTTGATTGTTTTTCCCCCAGATGAAGGTTACAGTAGCATTGGCGGTCTTATGGGAGGTCCCGGTGGGGGAGGGGGTGGGTATGCTACGACAGGGAGTATTGGTGCCACAGCAGGGAGTGGTGGAGATGCTGTTGATGAGTGTGGGCTGCGGTTTTTACTTGCCATGAGACATCATACCTGCCTGATGAGATCACTTCCTCCTAAACACAGAGCAGTGCTTGAGGAAAAAGTAAGTGAAACTGGCCTTCTACCAACGCTCATCTCGCCTTCTCCGCAACTCACTTCTGTGAAGTGGACGCTAACCTCTTCTAAGCAGACACTCAAACTCCTCAATGGAATCTTACCCCTAAGCAGAAACTCTTTCCCACCAGGCAGTTCACCTTTCTTTAGCAGACATACACCCTGGTAACTGTACATTCACGAAAATGCAAAGCAGACACTCGCATGCCTAACCACACACTTACTATTTTTGAGCAGAGAATTTGCTAGACAGATGGTCGTCTCTTACACTTGTCTGTTGTAAGCGGACTCTTACCATGCTTGAGTGGACATTCACTTCTGCTGAGAGGACAGTCATCTCTCGTAAGAAGACACTTGAACATCCCAACAAACACTCACCTTCCTTGAATGGACACTAATCACTGCTAAGCAGACATTCATCTGCCCCAGGAAGACAGTCACCTTCCCTTAGTGGATGCCTCTCTGTCATAAGCAGGCTCCTGTATACCCCACGCAAACACTTGCCTATTCTTAGTGAATGATCGGGACTCCCTCCAAAGCAGACACCTGTACACCTTATACCAAATATGCAGAAACTCTCTCCTCCTTAGCACTCCTATTTTTCCTGTTTGCACACTAACCTTCCCTATGCAGACACATTCAGACATTGTACTTCTACTAAGTATTGTTGCTAAGTGTTGAATTCTTGTAGGGTTTGTCCTCTTCATACTATGGCTGGGCTTTCCATTCTGAATCCGAGGAAGAATTGTTAGCTATGGTTCCTCCAGTGCTGAGAGGTGAAGCCATTTGGTCGGAACTGAGGAAATACGGAATTGGATGGTGGGTCAGAAGTAATGACACACTGAGAAGGCTCATAGAGAAGGTAACTAAATAAAAAGAAGCGGTGACATAATGTTTTCCAGTATACGCACAAACTTGATCTATATGTCATGAATGAAACGGTTAGAAAGCCAATTTTAAAACACATAGCCCTTAACTTGCTTTTCACATTGTTTGCAACAGTTTTATCCCACAAGAAATAGGTGCAGTGAATCAGACTTGCGAACCGCAGTTATACAGCAGCTTTTCGCCTGAAAGTAATTAACGCTTCGTCACTCCTTTTGATTTGAATCTTGTTGAACCTTTTTTTTTTTTTTGTTTTTGCTGTCTTTTTCCGTAAAACTGCATTCCGGTAAGTTCCTAAACAAGTGTGTAGCCTCCTTCTCACAAATTCATTACAATCTGCGATACAACGAGTGCGATTGTCACTAAGGTGAGAACATTGTGACGTTTCAAAAACATGCTAACTTCCCCTCAGTTCAACAACAGTCTATCAGTTTTGCTTACCCAAACGTTCCGGGTTAGACACATGCCATAGTTCTATCACAGGAGCAGGCTTTCAGGTTTTATTTAACCGTTGTGGATATTGTTTCTTTTAGACTGCCAAGGCACAGTTCTCAAAGAAGCAAGAACCCATCGATTGTGCATTGTTTTACTTGGCGATGAAAAAGAAGAATGTCGTCTGTGGCTTGTATAGGTTTGTTGTAGTTTCAGTGTAAATTTGTGTCTGTTCTCTCAGTAACTAGTTTATGACACTCGTAGCGAGTGGTAAATTGTTCATCTATCAGTCACTTCTGATATTTTAAGTTTTGCAAGTTCTGTACATGTCAAAGTACTGAGATAGAGCTTTGTTCTTCAACACGTGAAGGTAATTTGTAACCAATGGATAAGGGGACTATGGTTTCTGTGGTTAAACCCTACCCTGTACAGCCCAGAATGTTTTAAAGCTTTTCTATTAGCTAGCGCAAACAGCTACTTGAGCCTTCCTAATATCTATCATTGTAAAGCTTTGTGCAAGGATTTGAACCTAAAGCTGTTTTTTATTATTGTTATTGGCAGAACTGTTAGAGATATCAAGATGTCCCAGTTTTTTGCTAGGGACTTCACTCAAGACAGATGGCGTAAAGCAGCTCTGAAGAATGCCTACTCTTTGTTAGGCAAACAGAGATTTGATCACGCTGCAGCGTTTTTCCTCCTGGCAGGTTCATTGTGGGATGCAATACAGGTGCTTAAAACCTCTTCTCACTTCGAATAATAATTATACGCCAGGGCCCACTTGTTTGACGTAATATATCAAACATAAGAGACAGTGTTTCATCGGGATATCTCGAAACACCGAGAAGAGAGTTGAAAATAAGACGTGCAGCGGAGTATTTTTGACGAAATTCGTGGTGTTTGGATAGCCGATGAAACACTGTCTTGAGTGTTTGATATATCTTCTCAATCGAAACAAAAACTAAGGAGTAAACGGAGAAGTAAAATTGTCAAAATCTATGCTAATTAAGACCGGGTATCCAAACCTCCTCCACGGTTATTACTTTGTTTGTTTTAACTTGGTGAATTATTAATGAGTTTGAGAATGGAGCCAGGATTCTGGTTGGATGCTTCTGTAAATTGATGTCAACATTTGGGGAGGAATGATATTTTAAAATTGCATATAAATCGTCAGGGTGTATTTTAAATTTTCCTACTTAATCCCCTACTCAGGTTTGCATTAGCCGACTTCATGATTTTCAACTGGCTATGGTCCTGGCTCGACTGTATGAGGAAGACACTTCAAGTGGACCTCTGTACACCCGCATTTTAAAGGAGTGTCTACTGGGTCAGGGTGATAATGCGCATGAACCAAGCCAGGGTAAGGTGTAAAACCTACAATTTTTGTATTTTTTGAGCCTAAACTGCACAATAATTTTCAGTTTCAATAGCAGCGTGTACACGATCTTTGTTCATCAACGTTTGGAAAATGATGAAAGAAGCAATCAGATTTGCAGATTTCCAAAACTAAACAGCTGAATGGCTACTAAAGGTGTTTTAACTTTTAACCACAAGAGTCGCGACTTTCAACAAGTAAATACTTATCTTTGAGTCCAACGGCTTAGAAAAAATTGGCATACAAGATATAAAGCTATGAGAGAAATGAGGATAATTCCCGATAAAATCTGAGTAACTGTAACCAAATCATCTCCGTTTGTTATCGAGGTATGTAATGACAACAGTACTATTCATTACCATTTCAGACCCTTTTCTTCGAAGCATTGCATACTGGATCATGAAAGACTACAACCAAGCTCTGGAAACACTGATATTTGAACCAACCACTCACAAATCACAAGAAAGGAAATGCAATCCACTAGCAGCCAGTGGAAATCCTGACATATTCAACTTTTACCTCCATCTGCGCAAGCATCCACTGATTAAAAGAAGACGGTTCATGCATGAACACGACAACAAGAACAAGACGAAATCTGGTGTAAGAAATCTTCCAAGGCAGATGAGAAGTATCACCGAGGAAGAGATCATTGACGAACCTTTAACTCCCATGGAAAGACAACTCTTCTTCAAGACGGCCCATGCACATTTGAACTCGGGGTGCCCTGCTCTAGCTCTGCAGGTGTTAATGGAATTACCGGCGACAGACACATCTGAACGAGATGTGGACAGGCCCACAGAAGATGAATCACTGGTTGAAGAGACCAGTGGGACTGTCGATGATGTGACAGGTGACATGATCAGCACTGGTACACTAAGTGACTTTTCATTCGGTGGTTCATACACAGATGCACTGGCTAATGGCAAAGCTGAAGAGATTGACTGGAGTAAGCCCATCTCATCCAAACTCGGTGGCGATTCCTCAGCTGATTTCGACTGGAGTCAGCCATTGGCCTCTGATCTTGGTGGTGGTGTTGATGATTTTGACTGGTCTAAACCTGTTTCATCAAAGTTGGGTGGTGGTGGATTGGAAGACCTGTCAAATGGTTTTGATTGGAGCCAGCCTGTGTCGGAAAGGCTTGGTGGAATTGGGTTAGATGGAATAAATGGTAGTTACGACATTCATGATGACTCAGAGACTGGAAAAGAGAGCTCAGTTGACGATACTAATTTGCAAAATAGTGAATCTCGCGTTGCAAAGTCAAAAGAGACACGCCATTTAGATGTTGTTGCCCAGCAGATGAAGTTTTCTGCAATGCTGAAACTGTTGATCAATGAACTGCATGGCTTACCTTCAAGTTGTGAGATTGCGGACGAAGATTTGAGGCCGTTTTTTATAAAGTGGTTAGAAAAAGAACTGGAGATCCTGCACAAGATGTCGGACTATGGAAGTGTGGCTGAGGAGAGCGACGAGGAAGAGGAGGATGCTGTTGAAATCAATGTTGAGTCAGGTAGGGACCAGCTGCAATGAAGGTAACCCAGACTCACGATACTCTGAAGTAAGCGAAGTTATGAATCTTGCTGCATACCCCTCACCACATCAGTTCCCCTGAAATTCTGAGAGTTATGTTACCCTATCGGTTTGTTTGGAATTGGATCACGCTGTAACTCTCTCTCCCCTCCGATCAGTAGAATAACTCACTGGCACACCAGAAAACATATAAGGGGGCGTACGGCTTTTAATTACCTGCATTTTTCATGTCATGGGCTTAGGTTGCCTGTGACTGCACCCCTGTTCTGATGAGTTTTGGTCAGTTGTCAATTCTCAAATAGTTGTTTGAGATTTTGAAAGACACACATAGTTTGATGGTCATTGATTTGGAAGAACTGTTTAGCTATAGGTTTGCAAGTCTGGAAATTGTTATTCACTTAACTTTGATTGGCATTGCATCAGGCAAACCAGCAAAGTATTGTCAAAAACATTTTTATGAAGTAACACTAAGGAACATTTAACACAAAGATCTGAAAATGTACGTACTGATGTTTTAAATTCCCTGCTTTACGCTTGCTGTCTGTGTCATTTTATTTCACAGCAGATGAACTACAAGAAGGAAGCACCGGTGATAAAAACTACATTGCTCTGAAAATTGACCGCTCTGCCAAGCACATTCAGTGGCTAAAGAAGAATCAGAAACTACTTACAATCTTGCTGAATTATTGCTCTCTTCATGGAGCCAGTGGTGGAGATTTAGCAGGTAATGTGTTTCTCTCTTGTTTGATTCCTTGCATCATGGTTGTACATGTGCATTGCCACCTTCCACTCAGGTATACGGGGTGATAAAATTCTTGTGGCAATGTAACAAACTGTTCTGAGATAGACTAACATCCCAGGTCAAGGAATAGGGTCAAAGGTACCCCCCCCCCCAAACTGGCAGAACGTATAGAGTACTGCTACTCCCCTTACTCCCCCCTGGATGGGATGCTAATCCATTGCAAGTTACCCCCCTAGCACTTTGTCCTGTTACCAGATAGCCATTATACTTGTGGGTGGAGAGAGGCACTCTGAGAGTTAACTATCTTACCCAAGAACGTGACACAATGACCTCAGCCAGTGCTCGAACCTAGACTATTTGAAGCAGGGTCTAGAATGCTAGCCACTACCAAATGTGTCTGCTCCATCCTAGCCTGATTCTCATACAGGCTCAGGTTGCTCGAGTGAGCGAGTGATCTCTGTCCATACGAGAATCAGCCGCAAGATATATCACTGATGGTGTGAAGAGGTAGCGAGAGCGAGCGACTGTAGATATTCAAAGAATCACGCTGCTTCCACCTAGGGATGTAGTAAATACTCCCTTCAGAAGCCAAGTTTTGGTTATTGCAATCTCACTGACTGGAGCGGATTTAACTTATCGTTGACCTTTTTGTAGCAATGAACATGGAACTTCTACTGCTGCTTCATGAGGTTGAACAGATGCATTCACTTGTGTCACCGCTGCACGTGCCCTCAGCAGGACCATCCGTCCCCCCTCTTATCCTGGCGTCAGTGTCGGCTTACTCTTTTCTGGCCAGTCCTCTTGGATTCTTACAGTCCCTCACACGGGATATTCTTAGATTTGTCTTCAGGTGAGAAGAATTTTCCGTTTCCGTAGCAGACTAAGAATGCGTATTGTGTTTCTCCGCTTACGAGGAAAACAATCCAAGGATTTATCCCAACTTGATTAAATTCTTGAGGGTCTGGCGCTTACAGTCACTAAAATTAAATAATGACTGAGTTATTATTCAGAACATAAATTAAAGCAGAGTATAGATTGTTTTATATTAATTTTGACTATGACTTACAAAATCCTGTTTGCATTTATAAACTCACTGCTTTTATTGACTAAGAGATCCTACATGTAAGTGAACTTTTTCTTTCAGTTAAGTGGCATGTCTGAGAACTAGCTAGCTGTGTCTAATCGTATCGACCGCTATAAACATTCAATATGAAACAGTTTTTTAGCTTACCATGAGTATTTTTCTGCGCAGTTTGCCTGGTCCGCCATCTCCCAGCCATCCAATTCGTTTAGCCAATGTACTACACAACATGACAGGCACGCTGTCAGACTGTATCTATCAGAGTCTAACAGGCATGACCCAGGAAAAGGGTGCGTTGGGTGGATCTAAAGCTTCTCAGAGGAAAGCGTCACTAGGTCTTTCCACAGGTAACGGGTAACAGACAATAGATTGTTTGACTGAAAGTAGAATGGTATGTACCGTGGAAACAATCGCGGAAGAAATATCTTTTGGAGTATCCTTTGAAATGTTCAAATCTGACTCCAGCTATGAAATTTGACTGCAAGGTTTTAGCAAGGAACAAAATGCAAAAAATATATGCTAGAAAGCCCTAATTTGCAATCTGTGAGCATTATAATGACATGGTCTGATTGACGGAAGGTAGAATTTCTAATAGTTGGCAGACCTCTTACTCTAGAACAAACGTTTTCGTGACTAAAACTGTGACATATTACATTGACGACAACCGACTGTGACATGTCCACATTTGTTAAACAGGGTTACCACAGGTCAGGAAATGGTCAGGGAAAACACTTTTTTAAGGTCTTGAAAAAGTCAGGGAATTTTATTCTAAGCCAGGAAAAACTGACATTTTGAAGAAAAAACAGGGAAAATTGAAGTAATTTAACGCGGCTGATTTAATACCATTGAAAGCTGGAGGAAACTTTGGGGTCATTGTGAACTCAATGATATTTTTCCTCAATGAAGAAGGAAAATTTGTTGAAAACTTTTCAGTCTTAATGAACGAGTAGAAAGGGCGGTTGTAAGTTCGCGCTAGAAGCCGCTACTACATGTAGATCTGACATTTTGTATTTTTGTTTGGTCAGGGAAATGCTATTTTTATCAGGGAAAAAGTCAGAGAATTTTGAAAAGTGATGTCTGTGTCAACCATGGTAAACCAACAGGTCCTTGAAATATTGCTAATGTCCATTGTCTCTCATTAGTGAGAAGTCTTGCATTGAGTATTCTATAGTTCCCAGGATTTGAATAGCCAGCTGTCATCAGGAGACGTTTGAAATCGTCATGTTCTCCAGCTACTAATAGAATTGATAATCCCATTACAAATATGTTGATGTTTGCTTTTTAGCCAAAGGTGGCAAGGATGGCAGTGCAACTGATCCAAACAAAGCAGCAAGTCCTGGCAGTTCACCGTCTAAATGGCCAGGAGTCCGTTTGCTGCTCTCTCTGCTAGCCACAGAAAACAAAGACAACAGCACCAAGCTACGAATCATGTTGGGAGAAGCTTGTGTAGCAGTGTACCTTAGTCTTTTAGCCCTTGCTTGGTCCAACTCGCAGCCAAATCAACTCTATCGATTAGTTGTTAACTCCCTTAAGGCAGGAATGTGGGGCATGGTGTTTGGAGGAGGCTTACGAAGTGCTCTGCAGCAAAGTGGAGGTGAGTGTAGTTTCTATCTAATGGCAGCTGCATGTTGTATCTTAAACAGATCCTTTGTAGCATACATGTCTACAGAACATAATTTAAGCGTAACTTTACTTACCTAATTTTGCTTAGGTTTAGATGACCGCAGATCCTTGAAGTAAACATTCTGAAAATACAGTGGTGGTTTCTTTTTCAAGTTTATATGTTGTAAATGGTAAACAAATACGCTTAATGAGTGCGAAATTCATCAACATGAAACTTGTTTGGCGGGGAAAATTGAATTTGTTAATACCGTATCTTTCACGCGTGTAAACTGAATTAGTTTACGCATAGGTTGCAACTTTAGAAACAGGTAATGTATGGTGTGTGACATAGCTCGTGAAGTTGCCCTTTCGAGCTCCAAAGCGTACTTAAATTAAAATGACACAAGTTCTTGTTGGGAGTAAAACAACTTTGCGTTGCCTTTTCCATTGGCAATGTTGTAAAACAATTCAGAGGCTTGGTTAGAGTTGTTTTTAATTGCTCTTCGAGCAACTCTCGCGCTTCTTCGTACGCTCTCAATGTATCATAACTCCATGATGCACAGCTAAATGCATTACCTAATTGTTGTTTGCTAGCCATGCAAAAAGCACTTGTACATTTGCTTTATTTAATATATAAGAAAGTGGGTATAAATGCGACGTACAATCAGTTTGTAATAACGATTTTTACTTTTCAGTTTATGAGCCTCTGAACATGCCGCTCATTTTCGATCGATTTTGGCCGATTTGGGGTATTAAAAAGGGAAAAAATTGCGTAAAAAAATAATAATTGATTTATCGAACTTAAAACAATGTTTTGATAACTAGTCCATGTAGGGCTTCATTCTGGGCGAGTTTGAAGAAATTCCATTTTTTTTCACTCTTTCCAGGTCTAGTTGATATTTAGGCTTAAAGCTGCTCTTATTAAGGTCAGGTCGCGTCGCAGCAACACTGTAAATCACTCTTGACTCAAACTTGGTAATTTCTTGCAGGAAGTGGGACTGATAGCAAAAAGAAGCCAAGACCTCCTACCCCCGGAAATCCTGATGGGCGTGGAAGAGGCGACAAGTATTGGCAAGGTGCGCGACAGCGATGGAACTTCAAGCTGTTAGGACAAAGTTTAACAGAAACAATGTCCCAGTGGCTCACATCAGATGTCAAACCTGTTTATATTGAACAATTTATTCCACCAAGAAGTACTCTAATGGAGTACTTCATCAGCAAGGTACAGGCCAGAAGTTAGGTTTGGAATGAAGGCCCCCATTAGTCTTAGCCACCAACATGGTTCTTATCAAACAAGCAACTCACTGCTTGTGAAATTGTTAGACGAACGCGCTTCTCTAGAAGGGAACGTCATGTTTTAACACTATTATTTAATCATCTATTTGAGGTTTATGCAATCTAAAAACGATTTCATAAGTATAAAATGAAAGGTCCTATGGAAACTGTATGGATTTGTCTTTTTCTTTTCAAGATCTGTATGAAAACAAAGGTTGGGGAATCAGTGGATTTTTACTGAATGAAGTAGATTTAGTTAGTGAACTCGTGATTGATGAATGGACAACAAAACAGATTACTCCCAACCCGAAGGGAAACTGCCATGTGCTTTTTTGTTCTCCCATTATCTTGGCATGGTGTGTCACATGACACACGCGTGACACACGTGTGACACACGTGACACATGTAACACATGTGCCATGCTCAGCACTTACCTGTCCTTGACCTAAAACTTCGTAAAGGATCCTATTGGGTATCTGGTTCTGTTTTATCTTTCAGCCGCAACATGTGGAAGAGAAAGGAGCGAAGAATTATGATTCTGAAGATGATGCCAGTGACTCTGAGGATGACGATGATGAAATATTTGAAAGTGACACTGAGAGCGATCATGACTATTTCTCGTCGAAAAGAAGGAAGAAAACGGAACCTAAAAATCATTTGGACCACGAGTCCTACAGCTGGTGCCTCATGAACTACACCATAGGCAAGCTGGTGCTTCATAACCTGCAGGCATTCCTTCCTGATGTGGGATTTGAGCTAACAGGTTTGTTTTCATGGCCAAACATTAGAACACGTCTACTTTACAATCTTAACTTACATGTATTTTGTGTCCTGAACAAGGTTTTCCAGCCATTGTATGGAGAATCGAGTGTTGTATGCCTTGCAAACACCACACAGCGGAGGGCAGGCAGTTTTACGTTGCAAGAAATCGCAAAGAGATAATGAGAGAATGTTGGCAGAACGACGTATGAAAAACGTTTCCACCATACCCTCCAGTCCTTCAACCTCATTTGGTTGGTCAATTCTGTAAGAAAGACACGAAATCATTGTTTTTTTCCTTGATTTATGCCTTGCGCTTGAGCCAACAAAACTTGACCTTCATCATACCGTATCACATTCTTCACTAATGGGAAATATGTACTTTCACCAAAAGGAATCTGTCCAATTGTTTTCATTTTCGCTATTGAATCAATCTGTTATTGTGCAAGTGAATAACTTTTGCTTCTTGTTCCAGATCTACCATCTCTATCACCTCAACTACATGCAGCTCTCAAGACGGTTGAACGTTGGACTCAAACCTTCCATGACAAACTTGAGAGTTTCCAAGGGCCTCCACCAGACTTCATCTCACAGTTCCCTGTCAGCCAAGATGGATTCCCTAGAGGTGGACGAGCACTTATGAGATATAAAGCATTGATGGATCCACAAAATACTCCTTTTAGGTAATTAGGAGTGACTCAAGTTTAGAAACAGCTCTTGCTTGTGTTTAACACCTGAAAAAAAAGTCAAAGTTTTTAATAGTGGCTGCCGTGGTACTAATGTTCTCTACTGTATCCACGTTTGGCTTTCAGTATACTTGCAGCATTGCTTATCTTACAAGTAATGGAGTTTCCTTGCCTTAAAAGAACTGAAACTTAAAATTCACAGTTGGATTGTTGAATTGTTGATTCTGATTCATCTTAAAGATATGGCTCTGTCACTTCTTGTTTTTATAACTTTTTAAAAGGTTTGTTGAATTTCATAATAGCACCGATTTTTCCATGCTGTTTTTGTTTTTCAACAAACAAACAAACAAACAAACAAACTAACTAACTAACAAACAAACAAACAAACAGTGTTGGAAGATGTCAGCTTTGCTTAAATGGTGACTGATCTGTTATTATTCTAGATCTACTCGCAACTCTGCAGAGCCTGTGAAACGTTTGTGGCGTACCTTGGTACACCAGGAAGCAATTCAGGAAATCTTCATACAGAATATCTTCAAGAGAGAAATGGAAACTTCACAGGAGGTACTTTTTATGAACCGTTTTTCCTAATGTTTGTGGGTGATGTGTGTGTTAAATTGGGTGGTAGATATGAGTGTTATGACCCTTGTTGCGGTAGTTGTTTGTGTTTCGGTCGTTAAATAAGCTTGAACAGCCACGACAACAACCAGTGACTACAAGAGCCATTAAGACCACAGCGCCCACAACAAGCGCAATGATTAGAACACCCACAACAACCATAGCAACCACCACAAGAAACAGAACGACCACAACACCATCAAATGCCGCAACACATTCAAAAGCCACAACACCCTTAATGGCTATAGCACCACAGACACAACGAACACAACATCCATCACAATAAAGACAACGACCACAACACGGTTAATGGCTACCACATCCTTAACGGCTATAGCACTAATAACAGCCCCAGCAACCACAATGGCCAAAACACCCACAACGACCATAACAACGACCACAACAAGGCCAAAGGCCACAACACCATTAACGACTACAGCATCAACAATAGTCACAACAAACACAACAACTATGACAACCACCACAATGAACAAAACGACCACAACACTGTCAAAGGCCACAACACCCTTAACGGATATAGCATCAACAATAGTCACAACAAACACAACGACTTAACAACCACCACAATGAACAAAAGGACCACAGCACTGTCAAAGGCCACAACACCCTTAACGGATATAGCATCAACAATAGTCACAACAAACACAACGACTTAACAACCACCACAATGAACAAAACGACCACAGCAATGTCAAAGGCCACAACACCCTTAACGGATATAGCATCAACAACAGTCACAACAAACGCAATGACCTTAACACAAACAGCACTAACAACAGCGGCATCACCACAGTGATCACAGTGACTGCAAGACATGTTACTGTAAACGACCACAACAATCATAAAGGGCCATAGACCACTGGGGGCCATTGGACCATTGTGGACCAATCAATGGTCACAACATGCACAAGAAACAGTGACGACAACACCCGCTACATCCACAACACCCTCAAAGACAACACAACCGTAATATACACAACGAACATTGGACACAACACCTAGAACAACCACATCAGTCACAAAAGCAAAAACATTCACAGCACCAACGACACTGGAACACTCACAATAACTGCACCGACTGCACGTGTCACAACAGCTGCGACACCCAAACATCATGATTTCTTTTTGCTCCAGGTCGATCGACTGGACGCTGTCGTTGATGTAAAGCCGGTGAAAGTTCTGTACAAAGACCCCGAGGGTATCAATACATTTTGTATCAATAAGGTAAACTCTATCTCGAGTAACGTTAACAAAAAGATCACTTCTGTCTACCTATAGCTCTGTCCTCGCCATATATGTAAGGCGGCTTGAAATCTGCAGTGTTTATGACGTAACCTTACCGAGATCCGTGTAGTGTTTATGATTGGTTGTTGCTAGGATACATCTTTTCGCGTGCACGTAGCAACTAATCAGAACTCTACACGTATCTCTGTTAGCTTGCGACATCATTGTTGAAGTTTTGTTCAATGCTCAGACATCTTTGTAGTCTACACAGTCAGTTCGAGGCTGTCTTTATTTTGCCTGTGCTTTCAATAGGTCTGTTTTTTATAGGAGAAATTGTGTTGACAAAAAACATCTTGTGTAGAGTTATAAAAATGAGACTCTAATGACACTGGAGGCAAATTGATGTTGCCTTTTTTTTTTTTCATTGTTTTATCATCTCAGGCAAACCCAAACTTTATTGCAGTAGGAAGTCTTAAGGATGTAGAGGAAGTGGATATTTCTCGTGTGTTAAGCCCTGAGCCTCTACTATGGGCTGATGATGAAGCTGAGCGTGAGTTGACTGACGCTCAGAGAAGAAGGTACTGTCTCTTAATTTTGATAAGTAAGTAAGTAAAACGTTTATGTAAGTGTCTATGTGTTAAGCCTTGATAGACTAATTGGGTACACTAATAAAATAGCAACACTAATTGACATACGGTATTCATAAAATTTGAATATTTATAGGAAAATGATAACAACTTTATGAGTATGAGAGATCCTATATATGTTAGCTTATGTACAAGATAAAATTGTAAAAATTAAAATAATTCTATTGGCTACAAAGATTACAGCAATTGCTGTTGTTAGTTGAAATGTCGGCAAGGTTCAGTTTTCTTATTTTTTTTTAATGTTTCTTTATTACGGCGCTTTTCAATCGAGTGGGCACTCTAAAGTTCAAAACGGAACTAAAGGTTGCTTTTCACACCAAATGGACCCTGGAAAATCGAAATGTGCTATTAGTAATTGCAACTCACAAACGTTGCCTTTTAACCTGTTGAAGCGAACTACTCTGCTTTACGGTCGACAGGTCGGGTCAAGTAATTGATGGCAGTGTAATTCCTTCCGTTAGGTGAGTTCTAAACGTCAGAGTTCATGTGTTCTTGAAGGCGCAGTATAGCGTAACACGTAATTGTTCTGAAAAGCGCTGAGATGAAGTTCTTTTTTTTGTAAAACTTTGCTAGTACTGAGTCACCACTGGAGTCTGTGTAATGAGCCACCCACATTGATTCTGAAAATGTCTTGATTGCAATTGCCTTTCAGAGTTCCTCATTTGCACTGTATCTGATTAGACTACTACTCAAAAAACAACCAGGTACCTGTAAAATTGAAACAGGGTACGAAAGCAAGAGAACTAAAAACTGCACATTGTCTCTTCAAACAGTTGACGCATTCCTGCTGGTAAAAAAAAAAAAAAAACCTGTCATGCATGTATACTTTATAGAACTTTGTTCCTGTGTTTACCTTTTTATTCACAGAAATGAGTGCGACTTTAGAGCTAAGTTTATGATCATTGTTTGCATTTCCTTTCAGTGACGAGCCAGATTTCAATCAATCTGGAAGTGTTAGTCCTCAGAAGGCGACACCCGGAGGACAATCTCTTCATTCCGGCAAAGTGGTATGACCTCATTTGCTATGCCAGGAATTTCACACGCTTTTAGCCTGAGATGTCAGTCATCTCCTGCCCTTAGCCTAATAGAACGTTTCAGTCACGTGACCAGCAGCCATGCAAATTTATTGGATTTACAGGATTGGTTTGGTACACCAACATGGCCGCCGTTTCATTGTTTGGGAACACCGATATGGCTGCCGTGACGTCATATGAAAACGCTTCATAGGGAGTTTGAGAAAACCACGACGTCAATGGCAACGGGAACGCCTTTAAACAAAAGTTTTAATGAGCAGAACAATGGCTGTGTACGTGCGTTATAATTCTTGATATATTTCTTTGCTGTCCTCTGCAAAACAACAACGTGAAACGACCAAATTCTGCGTTGTCCAGAGGACGTAAACCACGGCGACTAATTTTTCTGTTTTTATTCAAATGTTTCGCCCTGTCCCAGATTCAGTTTCGTGATAGTTTTGACACTAAGAAACAAAGGAAAATGACTTTAGAGTATCGCGAGACTCGTAGGTAAAATATACAATCATTTTTTAATCGACGTTGTCCTCAGCGTCGCGCCCTGGTTTCTTAAATTCCCTAATACCCGGGCGAGGGAGCGCTTTATCCTATCCTAAATTCTATGGTGGTTGGTTAATTATTTGCCAAGCAATTTTGTGATGTGACTGTTGCTTTGTTGTGAACTAACCGTGTAAAACTGTGTTGAAAGAATACTTTTATAGGTTACATAGTAGCTTCAGTAATATGGTACTTGTATCAACAAATGTTGATAAATATATTTGCCCGTGTATCATAGGCTTAAAAATTTTTGAAACAAGATTAAAAAAGGTCGCAAAGGTGTGAATGTTTCTGCCAAAATGCAATTTTGTGGCTGTTTTAATTTCTGAAGGGCAATCCATCGGCAGACTTGTTACCGTACACGTCTTAGTATAAAATGGACCATTTTTCCTCACAATGATACATTTACTGTACCTATTTTCATCGCAGCTTTTCAGAAGATCTGTTCATGGGGTCAAACGCATGGATTCACATCCTCATCTTCCTTACTGTAAGTATAGCGAGTGACTGTCATCATTTGCTATCGCTGTTCCAGAATGTGTGGCTAATGTATTTCATTTGTTATTAATTATACAGACATCTCGGGTTCACAAGATGGAAGTATTCGCATGTGGGAGTTTGGTCATGCCGGAGAAATCACATCACATCGCACGTCTGGATCATATCAAAGAGTGACTAGGACACGGTTTAGCCCTCATGGAAACAAGGTACATCTACAGCAATAGCAGAGAGTACAGATAGTTTATTGCAGTGTTTCCCTAGCTTTGTTCTCATTAATATTACAGTCGAGCCTCTCCACAACGGCCACCTTGAGGACAGAGGAAAGTGGCTGTTGTAGAGGGGTGGCTGTTATGGGGACGTAGGGGTGTAATATGACAATTATATTTTTGGGATTCAACACTTTTTGTCTTTAAAAATGCGTATTGTAGCGTGTAAACACGTAACGCAATCAAAATATATCGATGCTGAAACAAAAACCAACGACGTGCGGTATGGTTCAATTTTTGTCACCTTTTACAATAAAAAAATGCGGTTTTGAATGCGTTGTTCGTCAGTCGATTAATTGACCGTTGGCGAAAGGTTATTTTGGCAGTGGGGAGACGCTTAAGTGGCCGTTTCCCTTGTGGAGAGGTGGCCGTTGTTGAAAGGTTAAAATAGAAGTGAATGTGACTAATGTGAACGTGACTATCCGCGGCTGTTGTAGAGAGGGGGCCATTAATGGAGATTAGACTGTAATTAGTTCAAATAACATCCAGGAAACAAACCAGGGCCTTCAAATAATAGCTGTTATTGTTATCAGCGGCTTGACAAATAAACGAGGCGAAAGGGTCAATTCTGCATTGTATTGACCCTTTCGCCTCGTTTGCATGCCTTTTTAAAACAAAAGAATATTTTATACGTTGAGGATGTCATGTCCTTGGACAGAGAGAGACATGCTAGTTTTTACTCTTCGAGCACCTTAAACTGATCTCAGTGTTACTAAAAGACATTAAACGGCATAAGAATTAGCAGTCTTAATTACCTTGCCCTTAATTTGGATGGGAAGGTTAAGCGATCCGGTAAACGGTGCATTACAGCCGGGTCAATGTAGGGCAGATTTCCCAGGCATTGTGGAAGAAACGTTGAAAGTCTTTACAGGAATGTCATTCATAACATTAGTACCTCATGTTGGTGTTGCTATAATGTTGATTGTGCATTTTTAGGTTGGAATATCAGATGCTAGTGGTCAGCTTCTGTTGTGGCAAGTCAGTAGCACTAGTACTGCTTCAGAGCCATTCCAGGTGAGGAGGACCTTGACATGAATCACAGTGAATATATATCGTATTTAAGGGTTTAGTAGTAAAACTGTACAGCGTGTTTCACTCGTCATTAGTCACTTAAGTGTGGCCCCAATGATGTCTTTTCACAGAGGGTTCCACTCTAGTAAATATGTCCATTTTTTGAAGATAATTCAGTGTTATAAAAATGAAGTGTTTGAGCTATGTGTAATTTGGTTTGGAAGTAAGTTCCAATTTCTTTAAAATGTTACTGTCAGTAATTGCATGCACTTCTATTTCATAATCAGACCCTGAAATGCCACAACAAACAAACAAGCGACTTTGCGTTTGTTGGCTCGTCAAGTTTTATAGCAACGGCAGGGCACTCTTCAGATGGAAGGTAAACTAACTTTTAGGTTATTTTCAAGTTTTCTCTATAATTACAGAGTAAAATATTTAATTTTGACCACTTTCATTAGCTCGGAAGGTAGATTTTTCTGAAAAGATCGGATTTGTCTAGAGAAAGAACATTCGGCGGCATCGATGTTATTGTTAAGCAAATGGTTGAATGCATATCAACTGAGCTATGCTTGTGTGATAGCCAGTTTTTGTGTGATCGTCAAATGATAACTTAAAAAACTTTGTTTGAGCTGGAAAATCTTTGGATCTCATTTACTCTGAGCGTAGCTACACTAGATCTGTACATGATGGCCTTGGCAGCATTCCTATTCAGTTAATAACCATTTTATCTTCTGTTATCAGTTTCTTGTCAGTTTCCACAGTTGAGCGAGGTTATCGTTTCAGCTAACACAGTTCTCTATGAAATTGAAACTCATAATGTTAGGGGCTGCTTCTTAATATCCACTAGGGTCATTTTGTGATTAACT
Organism: Orbicella faveolata; assembly: GCF_042242905.1. NCBI lineage: Eukaryota > Metazoa > Cnidaria > Anthozoa > Scleractinia > Merulinidae > Orbicella > Orbicella faveolata. Next base: position 8,019,496 of record NW_028301554.1, read on the forward strand.
GATTGAGATCTTTACCTAAATGATTTGATTATTTTCTGCTTTTTACTTTTCTTCTTTAGCAATGTATGTCTTTGGGACACCTTAGTTCCTCAACACAGTTCACTCGTACACGGTAAGGTATTTTTCAGTTACGAGCACTGATTTTCATTCTCAGATTAATAAGTTTAACAACAACAACCATTTATTTGTACTCACAATTTATAAAATAATTACAATAAACATTAAATTAGTATAGAGTACTGCCTGCCCAAAATAACCATAAGGGCTAAAAAGAATGGGCAGACATTAAGTTACATAGATTATTTATACAGTTATCGGTCGGTAACACACTTACACACACACTCACAAATATAAAGATACAAACAGAATGGAAACTTACAGCGGAACAGAATATATCCTTATGAATTAATTAAAATAATTGTAATATTTAATATGAATCAATAAAGTGTTTTTTTAATTTCTTCTTTAATTGAAAATCAAGTAATTTTTTGTCAGACTCATCAAGAGAATTCCAGATTTTAGGTCCCTGATATCTAATGTTGAAGATCCCGAAATTAGTTCTGGTTTTGGGCAATGAATAGGATTGTTTGGAAGCAAGTCTCGTATTATAGGCATGAATTTCATTAACTGTAGTAAAATAATGATTAAAAGCAGATGGCAATTTTTTATGATGGAATTTATGCATAAGTGCTTTGAGCTTGCACTAGTTTAACGGAAATCGTGTATTCTTTCCTGAGAATTCTCCATTCCTAACATATCAAACTTGGGGTTTGAATTTTGGTGGACAATGGCGCGGCGTCACTTTCCTTTTCTGACTATTTCAATTGCCTGTAGCCTTGAGGCTCTTTTGTTATTATTACAAAGGTTTGAAAGAACCGACGTTTAGCTAATTTCCGAGCGCGAGATTCAAAACCGTCGTTGATGACTTCAGACTAGCTTATGACATAATCAACCCTTCTGAGGGTGGGCAAAGGGAATAGTAGGCTGGATCAACGACAGATTTACCGGGGAACGGACGGGGAGATTTTGTTACACGGAGTTATGAGTTCAGTCAGATAGAAGACCAATTTGTGTTCTTCCAAACTTTTTGAGGGAAACAGCTGTTTCTTTAGAAATATTGAAGGATTTCAAACGAAGTATGAAGGATTTCAGGATCCTGCTTTTTGTAGTAACAAGGAATTGTTTTTGTTTCTTTTTCTTCAGCATTTATTTGTCATGAGAATGGAGCACCTTGTCTTGCCTATGTTCCTGGCCAACAGCTTCTCATTTCAGGAGGGCGGAAAGGAAATATTTGTATCCTTGAATACTATACTTAATAGTCGCATTCGGTATTTTTTCATCCCGTGGGTGGGGTGGGTGAAGTAAGACCTATAATACGGATGGATAGGGTGGGTAAAGTGAGTTTCAACCTCGTAGACAAGGGCGTAGTTAGGTGTATTTCAACAGCAACAAGAATTTTTATAAGCAATAAAATCTTCGTTAAAAATCCAACTCTCAAACAGCTACAGTTTCAGGTCGGAAGTGGCGTGGGGGGAGACTGAATAGAGCCTAAGATACAACAAACGTTTATCAGTATGGAGAAAGATACTAAGACCAAAACAAACAAAATCACGAAAAGTACTTTAGAAATGGAAAGACTGGCAAAATGTTCCTAATCCTCTCAGCTCAGAGTAGCGGATTACTTTCTCGGAAGGTATTTTTTGTCTCTATATACTAAATTTCCTTTGTCTTTGCATTTGCCGCGAAGATGCAATAAACACTGGATCTAATGTTACCAACAGGCTCGTTCTACGTCCTTAACTGATGTAAGGTATATTTGATCTCCGGCAACGCCAACTGCGACACACATTTTTGGCCCATGATGCTCCAGTAAAGAGCATTGTTGTAGACGAAAACGAGGAATTCTTCATTTCTGGCTCTGAAGATGGCGATATTAAGGTACGTACAAACTTGGTTATTCGCTGCAAACTTATTAAGCTCCAGAATTAAAACTGAGAATGCTTAGCACACCAGCGGAGAAAATCTTGCAGAAAGCAATCTTTTAATACTCTTGAAGTAAGTCTTTCCAAAGCTCTTAAGTTGTGAGACGTTTTGAAATAGAAACATACGTATGCATTTGTGTTGGATGAGCAAACGAAGTGGCGAGTTTAATCGCAAATACATATATACGCGCTGGTTGACAATTACGAGGGCTTTTCAATTCTGCAAGCTCGTTTAGGCAAGGATAAAAACACAGATTGCCGGTGCTTGGATTGAAAAAACCGCTAACTTGCGATCAGCATGCGATCTTGCATACAAGTTTGATGTTGTTCGCATCAAACACTACTCACCGCAAATTAACTTGTGAAAATTATGGCCGAACGAGTTCGCAAAACGAAGAAGTTTCTAGCTTCTAGCTTCGTTTGGCCAGGGTTATAGACTCTCGCAAAGTTTTAAACAATGTATCTTACTTGGGATGTAACTCAGCAAAAACTACGGTAAATGTAAAGCACTTTGAACTGAATTCTGGAATTCGTCATTGTAGGTTCAATCTGTTCTCGTCTAACCTCGTGACTCAGACGGTGGCACAAGTGAAGATAAATCAAGAGATATTTCGCCTTGCTTCGTGCGGTTTTCGTTTCCTTTAGTAACAAACTTCACCTCCCAAATACAGTTTAGAAGTGCTACTTTAAAACCCGTTGGTTTTTCCATTTTTTTTTCTTGGTTTTATTGGTGGAAAATGGTATTTGTTTTTGTTTCAATTTTAGGTCTGGGGCTTATCTGTTCACGAAGAATTAGAGTGTTATCCAAAAGAACACGGTAAAGGAGCTTACCTCCTCAAGTATGGCACACAGGGCGTGGCACTTATGAACCTGCACAATGGTCAGTTGTTCTCTTGTGGAGGCGATGGCACTGTCAAGTGGAGACAACTGTCTGTGAGAGAAACTATTGTCAACACCAAGCTGCCCTGAGTCTGGTTTCATGAGCTAACCGCGATCCAACGGTTTTACTGAGTTAAATGGGAAGTACCGCGTTAGAGCAGGAATCTTCAAATTGCAGTAACGTGGAAGCATAGTGGCTTTGACGGCATTGAAATTGTTGGTAGGCGATACGAAGACTGAAGGCGGAGCTAGTGTGCCTGTTTTTCCTTCGACTGCCGGGGCGGCGTCCACCTTTTCGAAATCCTCAGTCGTCTCAAAACAAAGCAGTGACGTTCAATTTCCAAAAATCCAACAAAGACATTGCGATCTAAACCAAACTACAGGATTCAAAGGAACTGAAATATATTTACACAGAATCACAAACAATACTTTCCGAATAGGGACGGCAAAAACTCCTTAGCTAATTAGTGTTATATCAAATTAAGAAATAAATAACGTGGAAACAACTTCCACCTTTGCTTTTATATTGTAACAAAGTTGAGTTGTTTTTGTATTTTCGTTGTGTGAGGAGAACTTGGTATAGCATTTGGTACATAGTCGAAGACAAAAAATAGATCTTGTGTAGATATTAGAATATTATAAATCCACGTTAGCTATTTATAATGTTTTATAACAAAATCTCCTTGCGGTTTATTTGAAAAGATAGCAGATCACATAAAATTGTTTGTCTTGAACCTAGTTATTAATACGGGATTTGAAATTCGCCGAAGTTTTTCCAGTGCTCCAGATTAGAGGGTTGCAGGTCTGACGTTAAGAAATTAACCGTGGTCGATAACTGTTTAAAAATCAGCCACTGTTCGCTGATCTTGTTAACTGACAGATCGCTACAAATACATACTGATACCATATAATTAAAGGAAAATGTGAAACAAGGTCATTTTCTTTGCCATAAATGTTCATTACTCCGCTTACCACATGTGTTGTTATATAGTCTTTGAACAGTTCTTTTTTGTTGCCTTTGAGTTTAGTTTTAAGTGACCAGCTACCATTTCCCTCTCTAGCTTTTGTCCAATTACTCTTCGTTTGGCGATGTCAAACTGTAACGGATGTAAAAGAAGTGGCGACGAAAGCTTCAAAACCACATGTACAGAGTGTTTCGAATACGTTTCGCACGCAAGGTTTCAATACGATAACTAACAACTTTTGAGAGTGCTGAATGCCTTAGAAAACTAGGGCTGAAGTGACCCTACTCTCTTGCACGTTTCTTTCCCCGTGAGTAACGCGTCGTGTAACACTACAAATTTCCATTTACATGTAGTGTCTGATTGGTCAAACACGAGTAGAAACTGCAGTGTAATCAGATACTCTTCCTAGATATCGCACCACATCGTTAGAATGAAGTTGTTTAGAATCGCAGATGGAAATGCTCGTCACAGGGAAGGCTTAAAAGAAGACTTCTGTTTCCACAGCAAGTTTTCACTTGCCTGTAATCAGTTTTGTTTTGACAAGAGTTTTAATTACCGTTGTTGGTGATGTTTGAGCAGTACATTCTCTTCAGATACGAGCCATTGCAAACGATTCGTAGCTCGATAACAGTGACAATGAAGAACCTAAAGGGCAACTGATGAAAAAGCTGAAAGCTACTAAAATAAAAGTTGCATCAATGGGAAGAGTCAGAGAATGTTCACAAGTCTGAACTACACGACTGATGAAAAGCATGATCACGGAACAAACTTCATATTCGCTTACTATCACTACGAGGTATGGGTAGGGCCAGCAGGGAATTTCTTGCATTTGTTGGCTATGTGCTTGGAAAACGTATTGCGACCACAACACGCATGTGAATTGATGAGTACACGTCAACAACACCTTTAGAGTAGAAAGGTTATATATAGGCATGCTTACTGTACGTTTGATTATTAAATAATACTTGTAATCTTTATTGTTCTCAAAACTAAAGAGATCCTTAAAAGTTGACCACTAACCTTCTGCCTGCTAAGATTTTTATGGTTTTAAGCTATGAAGATAACATGTCAAAAGCAAATTGTTTTTTTATAGTTACTGTAATGTTGCCCCAAAAGAGTTCCAGCTCTGGCTAACTCTATTACATGCATGATTTCCTATACTCGAGCCACATCCTATTACTTTGCCATGGTTTGTTATCTTGTATGATTCCTTTGGATGATCTATGTCCGCACCTTGTGAATGCCCACTTAAACAGTGTTTCTCACGCACCACTAGTAGCCACGTCAAGCTGACTGTCGCTGTCTGACCTTTATTTCAAAATCAAAGCTAATACAAGTAGCATAATGCTGAAGACTGGCTTGTACATTATACTGGCATTATAAAAAAAGTTGGGTGGGCGGGTGGGAAAGTCGGCAATGGCAAACACAACAGAAACAACTGCCCATCCCACAGGTCACATGACCTATACCCAGGCCCCAGCAGTGTGTGAGAAAAACATTGTTCACTTATTTCGTTTCACTCAGCCATTGAAAGATTATTCTTAATAAGTTAATGAATATATCATGTGTTGAACTGTTGTACTGAAAAGGGTGTACATGTATGTAGGAGCAACACTTGCCGATATAACTTTAAGACACAAGCACCTGACTATGACCTAATAACATTGAATTATGTGTTATATCTCAAGTCCAACTCTATGAAAAAGTGTGTGAATCTGCTTGCATGAAATATATTGTTCCAGAAAATATCCATATCCAATCTAGTGGATTCTTTTCTGTTTTCCCCACACCTTTCCCATTCCAGTCCATATTTTCCTTTAAAACCCTCCACTTAGGTAAATACTGTATTTTTAGTAACCTTTCCCTAGGTGGGTATGGATATTTCCCAGATGGCACAATACTGACCAGCCCATCCCCCCACAGATGACAATGCTGAACAGTGTCCTAAAATCTAAACCTTGATTCAATTAGGTTTTAGTGCTAAATAAATCAAATGTTCAGATTAATTAGAAACCATTACATTTTGCACAATATTTTACTACTGACTCTTTCAGTTCATACATGTACTCACAGAAGAGGGACCTTGAGAATGAAAGGAAAAAGTTTTTTTTGATAGCAAAAATAGATGTTACTAGTCTTAAGTTAATACATTGTTTTGCTTTCTTTAGATTCTAAGAAGGTTTCAGCTTCATGTTAGGAATCCAAACAGGGGTAGCACCGGCGATTGACGAAATCAATCCAAGCAAACCAGCTACACCAGCATTCAGCTCAATCACACCCATGACATTGAAAGGCAAAAGGAAATCTGCTGAATTCTTGACTGTGTCTAGCAAAACTTGAGGACGGGACATCAGTCGGGAAGCCACAGTACTTCCTGGTGCAAAGCTCTCTTCTCCACCATCTTGCTTCTTTTTTGGAACAAAAATTAGATTCAAGATGTCGTACAGGTTTCTAAGAAGGCCAAAGACGAGAGCAATGACCCAGAATTTTGCCTGAAACTTTGACCACTCTTTTGGGGTAGACTTATAGAGTCCCAGTCTTGCGGCCCATGTGATGTGATCAATGATATAATAGATTGTATAAGTTAGGCGGCGGCATGTGATGAGGACTCTTAAGACGTTGTCGTGATGGATGTCTTGTGCTCGTACAGCTCCCAATATCATGTCTAAACTCTTTCCCAACCTAAAGACTGAATAATATAAGAAGCACATTGGTTTAAGTAATATATAGATTTAGGCCAGCCTAAAAGCGTAGCTCCTGGACCGCGTTGTTCAGAGCCAAATAACCCAGGAGAAGGTAGAATTTTGACTTCAGTTTTGTAGCTTTGCGGCGCGGTTTTCTGTATATTATTTGGCCTTCTGTTTTGAGTTTTAATAATCACTATATACACAAACCAAAGCAGCCAAAAAACATTTGTATAGAAAAAAAAGTTATAATTCGGTTAACTTTTAATCCTTGGTTAGCGTTAACTGACTTCCGAACAGTCCTGCCCTGTTTTCAACAAGTTAACCTCAGATGAGCCCGCGATCCAATCGAAAACCAGCACTTGGTCAGCGGTCAACTTTAAAAAAACACGCGACCTCGATAAGCTGTAAACTTGAGCCCGCGATATGGTCACGTGATACTGGTCAGCGGATACCTTTGTTTGACAGGTGTCAATTGATCATAACATGGATGTCCAATATCAAAGAAGAACACGGTAAACCAAGACTGCATGTCTCTGTCAACCTATTATTTGGAGTATGGCGGCCATGTTGCGCGACTCCGTCGTCGTCGTCGTCGTCGTCGTCGCCGTCGCCGTCGTGTGTACGCGCCCACGAGCAATACCGCTAGCCATGATGACCATGAGAAAATCAACTCATGGGTTTCCTTTTCTCTCCTATATGAGTATGGGGCTCCGCTTGGCGGCCCTTTGGGCCGCCGGAGCTCCGCTAATATACATCAAACTATCTACATATATGTACAGTTAATGTTTGTCCGTAGAGGACATGGTGACCTTTCATGAACAGAGTGCACTTAAAACTTTGAAGAGGACTACAGTAAGTAGGTTGTGGAGGCAGTGCCAGAGCCTCGTGGTTAGTGTGCTCAGCTCCAGATGGGGTGGTCTGGGTTCAAGCCCTGGCTGGAGACATTGTGTTGTTTTCTCAGGAAAGACACTTTACTCTCACAGTGCCTCACTCCACCCAGGTGTATAAATGGGTACTGGAGAATTTAATACTGGGGGTAACAGAACTTGACGTTCTGACCGCTGGGGTCGCCAATGTGACCGCGTTTTTTTCACCGGTGACTAACTTTTCATGCTCTTTGCTGAAATACTTTTGCTGGTGACTAACTCTGAAAACTTAGGGGCCAGCTGGCCCCAAGGTTTTTTCCTGAAAATCGAGCCCTGGGTAACCCTGCGATGGACTAGCATCCCATCCAGGGGGGAGTAGAAATACTCCTAGTCACCTCAGGCTACAGAATCTGGAGATAAGCTCCAGCCTGACGGGCCACTTGGCTCATATGCAGACTTAACCTTGCTGTAAGTAGGTAACTACAGTGTATGACTCTGGATCAAAGGTCTGGGTTAGTGGCTACATTTGGCCTTAGTGTTGTTTTCCTGGGTAATATAATTTACTTTAAATGATGTACTGCTTCTCTTCTCCAAGGACAATGATTTAATGCCAGTGAAATGTTTCCCAGGACAGCCTTGCCCCACTTTTTAAAACATGCATAAGGTATTCAGAATAAATCTCTAACACATATCAGATGGCTGGTGAAAAACATTTGATTCAATGAATAGTATTAACCATCTTTTGAACCACACATCCATAACAAACAAATATTCTGTAAGGACAACCTGTGATAAACTAATATCATTGTGAATGTTGCTCCGCACAAATTATTCCATACCCCATCCCTACCTCCCTCCCCACCCCATCACCACCTCCCTCCCCACCCTATCCCCACCTCCCTCCCCACCCCATCCCCAAAATTGATTTTTAGTTTGAACTTTAGACCCCTCAAATATCACTTCAGCCAGTTCAAATATTTGTTCTACACAAATTATATCCATACACCCCTCCCCACCCCCTCCCCACAATGGATTTTTAGCTTGAACTTTGGACCCCTCAAATATCAGTTCAGCTTTATACATTGCGTTATTCTCTCCCCACTCAGAATTTCTAATGACCTTTCTTTAGGGTAGACATGGTTTGATGTGTTTCTTATAACTTCATGACAAGACAGAATCTTACGTTTTCTTGAAGTGCTTGTTTGTTTATCAAGTGTCTTTGCTCTGTTTACCCAATCGGCACTTGCACCACCTTGCTGAAGAAGATAACTTGACAATCTGGAGGCATACTGAATGATCCTGTTGTAGTAAAATATAATTTGTTGGGAATCAATACTATTCTAGTATAAAACAATCCTTACTTTTATGGGAAAATTTTATACATTACTAAGTGAAATTTTTGTCTGTGACCAATACACATAGGAGAAAACCACATATACAACTATACTATTACCTATGTTATCCTTTGAACTGAAGTTGTGCCAACAAATTGTGGGTGGCTTTGACTGAAGATATTCTGAGACTATTTCAAAATGCCAACTCTCTTGGGTTATCTGGGAGACTGATTTTCCCAATCGCCTGTACCTATTTTGACACTTACTCTGGCCGATTTTGGGAAATTTTTTGTGCTTGATTTTTTTTTGTTTTTGCAATTGAATAAGTAGTGCTTTATTCTTTCTTACTGTTTTTGAGGGGAATGAAGCAACCTCAGTGGTCAATTTTATCAAAAATGACAATTAATGTTACTCAAGTTTGTCACCTTACTTTGACAAGCAAACATAGTAAAGATTAGAATGTTTACAAAATAAATCATTTAATTAAGTCAAACATTTTCCATCAGCACTCTACTTTCTAGTGAATGAAAACAAGCTTGGCACAATATTCCTATGATTTACACTAAAAAACCATTTTAAACTGTGAAATGCTACGTTTCAGTTTTTGCCAGCTTTTCTCACCCTTTGTGTTTCTATCAATCAGAACAAAATAAACAAAACACAAAATTGAACACTGCAAGATGCATATTTGAAGTGAAGTCATCAAACCATAGCGTGATATTGCATGGCTAAATATCAGACCCCCAAAGTGCTGAGTAATATCACGTTGTAGCGTGTTTATACCCAATGGGCCAACATCAAGCTTTGTCTCTACATATTGAAGGCCTGATTAACAACGGTATCGTACAATAAACACCGATCTCTGTGTGTTTCATGTTATATGAGTTAATCGACTTACTACTGTAAGTGTATAAAGTGTATGTTTAGTCGTACCACATGCTCCCTGAATTGTCTCAAGTGAAGACCTTGATGACAATTAATATTGAAATAAGATACCAGAAAAATGCAGTACAAAATTTGTATTTCACAAACATCTACTTATACAACTTTTAATTGAAAACAAGAAAAAATCATAGCTATACAGCGAGGTGATCTAAAATTAATCAAACTTAAGCTTATTGTAATTAGAAGCCACGTAAACAGAGTAGAGTCCTGTAGAGTTTGAATGAAATTCACTTACCTACAAAGTTTATCCCTTCCTAAAGTCTGTTGATTGTATTTCACTACTGCTGTTACTACGTCCATGTCTTATTGAAGGAATTCAGCAGTTAACTTAAGATAGCTGAGCAAGGACAGTGGCACACTACTTCTAAACTCCACGATCACGAGAAAGAACCTTTGACCTTCTACGAAAAAACCTGGCTCGAGGATGAATTATTTCGTGGGAGACTGGATCTAGTAAAGTTCTTGTTGTCAAGGAAAGCCAAAATGGCGGCAAAACAACGTTTCCGAAGACATTTCACATCGTGTAAACTACGACGTTAAAAGAATTAAAAACGTTTACACCCTTTGAAGTATTAAGAATGCGTGGCAAGAAACCAAAACGACCAGCAACACCACCCTCAGAGGATGAAAGAGAACATAATTTTGTCGCAGATCCAGATCAAATTTTCGACGAATTGCCTCAACCATTTCGACTTGTTGACAAGACTTTGAGACACATTTTTGATGATGCCTGGGAAATTATTGAAGGCATTGAAGAACGGAAAGCTTTGAAGCGCTCCAAGGCTGTATTACCGTTGTTTGATCTTGGAAAGCAGCTGTCTGAGTACAACAAAACTGCTTGTGTTTGTACGGTTGCTGATGGGAGCTACCTGTTTCTGTGTTACAGTAATGGACTTGCAGTGATAGACAGTTTGTTGGGTACGACCGTTGCTTCGTTTGAAGATCCAGGGAATAGCATAGTAAAAATCTCAGCTTGTTTTCTTCAGGAAGGGTTTTATCTTATTTCTACCCTGGATAATGAAGGTAAGCTTTAATGAACTTAATGCACCGAACGAGATTTGGTTCAAGGAACATGGAACACAAGTTATCCGGGGAAAATTACACCGAACCAAATCTAAGGGAGTCAACTTACATGCATGATTCAGGTGATTGTAGCGCTGGAAAAACTGAAGGTTGTGGACGTAAGGGTGCTTTTCATTTTGCCTGGCCGACAGGTCAGAGCTCAGTGGGACTAACCAAGAAATAAATGAAACAACATTTTTTTTTTATCAAGGAGGACCAACCGAGAGGAATGGCTGTTACCATTTTCATTTCCTTTCCTCAACCCCCCACGTACAGTAAGTGAAATCTTCTGAAGAGAAGTATAGGGGTGCCCTTGATTATGCCAAAAATTCCAGTAATTCCAGTCAAAACTCAAATGGAAAGGTTTGTTTTGGTTCAGTCCAACCAGAATATTTGGGACCATCCCTGGAGGAGGTCCACTCTGATTGGTCGGACTGGTCCGACCAAAATTTGCTGTTCCATTTTTACAAACCCTGCTTGACTCGTCAGTAGATTTCACTTATGTAGGGAATTTGGGGCAGGAATTAAAAAAATGGTAATAGCCATTCCTCTGGCTTGGCCTAGTATCATCGGAAAATGTACAGTAGTTCCATTTACTTCGTTTAGTCCCACTGGTCTCTGACCAGTTGTTCTGGCATAATTGAAAGCTCCCTAGGGTAACAAACTGGTTTGCCAAAATGGAGAGGCAAATTTCTGTCCAACCCTGCAAGATAATATTTTCCTGTATACATCCTGTTCAGTGAAGATGGCAAGATTTTGGCCTGAACAGTTTTTTGCATGTTTATGGACCTTGTTTACAAGTGATCCTGTCTCTTTCTAAAGATACAAAAAAGTTGTTCGCCAATATTTAGCAATCGTACATGTAACCATCTCTTGGTTGGACAATAACCCATACATGCATGTGTCAGCATTGAACTGCTCATTTCACTCGACTACTAGTCACTCAAAGACTTCTGTGAAGAAAATAATTTACATTTTAAAATAACTTTAGTAAACTTCCCCTTTCTTGCACCTTTGACTCACTATATGCTTTAGTCTTTTCTCAGTTCCTCTTGCGAACAAAGGAGCAGTGACATACATACAGATAAAGGAACACATAACTTCAGACTGCTTCATGTAGTAAACAGAGGTTTCTTCAAGTTTAAAGATAAATCTTTAAAAATTTGTAAAAAAATGCTAGAAAGAAGCATTGCATGTAGAGCAGCACCTGGCCACTCTCTATAAGATTTTCTGTAATCTTTTTTCCTTTTTTTTTTTTTTGTAAAATATGATACGATTACAATTCAATGCAGATTTCTCGATCTTCATGTACATGTGGGTTTGTACGATCTGTTTGTTGTCCTCTACAAGTACAGTATCTTACTGTGTTGTCTGTGCTATTTTGTAGGTTTTGCTAAGTTATTCTGTTTCACTGGGGATAAAGTTCTGGTTATAAGAACATTTAATGAACAGGTAGGTTGTGAGTTTCCTGATTAAATTTTTAAAATTACTTTGTTTAAAATTTTGATGCTTCACTTTATGTTGTTGTTGTTGTTGTTTTTTTTCAACTACAGGAAGGAATGAACAAGCAGACTGTTGCAAAACTTGTTGAAATAAGTCAGGATGGTGGATATGTTGGAGTTGGATGGGAAGGTAAATATGGCATTAATCTTAAAGAACACAGCAACATGAAGGACTAGGGAAACTTCTGTCACAGACAGCAACAATCATTCTCATTGTGACGAGCCTCTCAAATTAACTAATCACTGATTGAAGTAAACCATTTGACCTGAGGACCAAACAGCTATCACTTGTCTGCAAGACTCATTTGACCAAGTTACTTGTGATCAGGCATTTTTTGGTTTTTCCTTCCCCTGAACACCTGATTACAGGTTGATAACCAAGCAGCAGTGACAGAAAAGTAAAAGATCTCTGCTGAGCTACATGTACTAGCAACTTGTTGATAGACAATTTGTATATGTACACAGTAGGCTAAAATTAAATATTGTTGACTTTTCAAAAAGTGATGAATAAAGCATGGTTATAAGACAGACAGTGAGAAAGATGCAAGTGCTGTTGTCACAAGTGTGGAACAAAGAAAGACATCATGTTTATTCTGACTTACAATTTCATTCATTTGTAATGCAGTACCGATGAAGGAAAGTTGGTTGGAAATCTACAAAGTTCCTAAAGATACTTGGGTGAAGGAGGTAGAAACCGCAGTGGCCACTGTGGGAGCTCGTTCGAGGAAACCTACAATGGTTGAATCAACACCACCGGTGAGCTCATTTTTAAACAAATTCCTGTTCATGTTTTGCTAAAAGTGCACTTAACTTAAGTAAATAAAGATGGTGAATTTTAAGCTCGGTAATGAAATATGACAAGTGAACTGATCAACATGACATGAGCGTGGGACAAAGAAAAAAATCTGAGTCTCTGACAGGAATCGAACCCATGATCTCCCAAACACTGGGTGGGTGCTCTATCCATAGAGCGTCTGCCTTGTGGATAGAGCGCCCACCCGGAAGTCATGAGGTTGATTCCTGTCAGGGACTGAGGTTTTTTTCTTTGTCCCACGCTCGTGTCAGGTTGATCAGTTCACTTTGCGCTCAACCTATTTGTACTGTTGCAACTCTCAGGATCTAGACGATTGTCCAGCTGCACCAGACCAGCTTCTAAAATCCTCTGAAGAGCAAGATCCAGCTACTGGAACTGTAAGTTACACTCTGCAAATTATGTGGAAGTTTGTTAGTTACAAAAATCATACAAAAAGAAGCTTGGTGATCTAGTATGGAGCAGTAACAACTAAGCATAAGTTTTATGCTTGAGTGCTATGAAAATATTTTTCGGAGATCTACATGTATCTGAAAATGTAAGAATTTTGTTCAAAACTGCATCCTTTGTTGATGAACAGACTAGACTAGACCTGACTTAGCACCCACCTGGGAAACTACCTGAGCCTCAAGACAGACATGACAGTCCACACTAACCTGATAAGAACTTACTTGTACACTATAACCAGCCAAGCCTTTCAAACAGTGCTAATGTATTCTATGTTTTCTGTTAGTCTCCACCAGGTTCAAGACCAAGCTCTGCTCAGGCTGGTCAGAACCAGCCTGGCCTCTCAGCAGTCTCGTTCACTAAGCCTACAGCAGTACTACGTGTGCGACCCCCTGCTCCAGTTGGCCCATGTGCAGCCACTAACTGCTCTGCAGCTTTAAAAGCCACTGATTCCGAAGGAAATGTCATTGGCAGTGGTTCTAGTCATGTGTTAATGTCACAGTTTTTCGAAAGCTGTGATAAAACATTCCATCAGCTTCACAAGGATGAACTGCAGTATCTGAATAAAAATGACGAGGATCTGACAAGGTTACTAGCCACCTCAGTCCCGTGAATCCTCCTCACATGATATCATAAAATGTTATTACAGAAGGCATCATGGTGTAATGCTACATACGTTCCTGTTGCACTATAATTCTTCCATTATCCTCATTTTTTGAAGTTTCATGCAGTCTTACTGTATGAAAATTAGTTACTGTAAATTTAATATGAGCATTCTACTCCTATTACAGCTTTCCTAAAGTACATTTCTTAACACCTGGGAGGTTAGTTCCATCAGGATTAGAGTCTGCACCTGGTAAGTAGAATCAGACTGTCAGGCTGTACTGATCAGGGAGGCAGTAACTTTAACGGCAAGACCCCTAGCCCGCATAGCAAGCGTTCCCATACAAAGGGGCCGCATTCTGGCTACGTGTCAATTGGAGCGAGAGCATAAAAAATTGGACAAAGCAGGGGGTGGTGGTGCCCCACCACACCACCCCCTGCTTCGTCAAATTTTTGCTCTCGCTCCAATTTAAGCACAGCCTGGAATGTTGGAAAGCTCTTTTTACGGGAAGGCTTGCTACTCAGGCTACAAGAGACCTTGGCCTCTCAACTGGTTTTTTTTTCTCCTGGTGCATGAATGTTATTTCCGCTCTGAAGCCCCTTCCATCTCTGACTTGCCTTCAAGCTGGTAATTACTAACATAACAGTGAAATGAAGAGCTTTTACGAAAGGTTTCTATTGGCTGACAGTTGATGAAGTGCAAAGCCTAGAACAAACTATCAAAGTTAGTGTCTCGTTGTAGCATAACCCATCAACCAAGTCAGGAAAGGAATAGATTGGTTTTATTTAGATCCGTTTTTCCAGGAAAACCATCATCAACACTTGACAAGCTTCTGCTGCCGGGCATCAAGTCACTGTTAGACTACCAAGTGTAGCCAATCAGATTGTGTGTTTAAATTTTGATAAAAGTTGTAGGGTTGTAAAGGATAATTTATTTGGGGATCTTATAAGTCTTTGCAAAGATTCTGCAAAACTATTAGAAGATCTTACAGGATTGTTCAAGTCCTGTTACATATCCCTGAGGATCTTAGCAAGTTTTTCTTAAAAGATCTTAGCAGGGATGCATAAGAAAGATCTTCACGGGGACTCAAATGAAGGATCTTTACTGAATCCTGTACGATTCTATCTAAGATCTTTGAATAAGATCCTAGAGAATCTTGACTAGGATGGGAAAGAACTTTTATGTCTTGTGGTAGTACTGTGCTACCAGCCACCGACAAAATAACAAGGCATCTAGGACATGGCAGGGTTCTTATAGTAACCTAGTAAGCTCCCTTCTATTTAAGATCGTATAGTATCCTGATAGATCACTCCAGCTTCAGGATGCTATACGATCCTTAAAAGATTTTTGCTGTGAAATTAGGCCAGCTCAGGTTGTTCTAAGTAGCATTTTTTAGCTGTCTTTGCACTCTATGGGCATTTAAGACATTTGTTGTTTTGTTCAGGTAGGGTCAACTCCTTGTCAGTATGGTGGTCTGGAGGAACTCAGCTATTTATTTATTCACTTGTCAAGACTGCAAAAGGTATGGAATTGATCAAAACATTATTTTTAACGAAAATGTCAACTTTTTCTAATGCACCTCAGTGTCTGTTGGCCCTAGTTAAAGAAAGTATATAAATTATACATATAAAAGGAAAATGATGTAAATTCTAATTCACTACACATGAACTGACATTGTATGCTTTTATCTGATGTAAAATACTCTGCAGTAAAAATGACTTACTTGTACGTGTTGTTCTCCTTGCATTTTGAAAATTCTATGAAAATTCTATGACAATGATTTATAAAAGGGTAAATAATTTAAAACCTACTCACTGCAATTTGTATATAATGTTCTGTAATAAGAAATTCTGGATTTAATGATTATACTTACAGCTGTACAGATTATGCAGGCATGGGAAACGATAGAAAATTGACAATATTCTACTCAACCTGTGTCATAAAGTTTGGAGCACAGCAATACTGACAGTGTGTAATAGCACAAATTTTCACTAGAGGCGCTTACTGGTCGTGGTCACTAGACCTTGTTGATCGCAGCAACTGAACGAATTGCTTGAAAGTCGAAATGCAAAATTACAGTTCAGCATAGGTTTTCTTTGTGTCTTCTTCAGATCTGGAGCATAAGCCAGACATAGTGTGGCCTCACTTGGAGCAGATAATCATTAGCGCAGTTAGTGAGTGTGGCTCATTCATGGCCATGGGCCTCAAAACAGGAACAGTCGTTGTGTGGGACATCTATAGAGGTGAGTCATGAATTGACCAAGTACTTGTAATAGTCGTGTATTCGATGCAACAGTGCTTCATTTATGGATACGCATCAGAAAATACGCACTTCAATTTATTAATTAAGGTTACTATTTCAGGTAGGCCGCACTTGCCGAATCCCGGGGTAGATAGTTTTGGCTTACACAATGCTCCCAGCAGATTTCAGAGGTTATGAATTGCTAGTATTTGTAGTATCTGGCTCTGTGATAACTAAGGTGTTTCTGACGCAAACATCATAGATTTCTACTATGTTTTTCTTCTACGTGTAGGTACTCTTCTGAGGGTCTACCCTGTGACCGACAAAGGACAAATACTTGACCTTTGCTTCTTGTCCAGTGCTGTTGTTCTTGTCAACACAGACGATAATGGATCATTAACGTCAGTGTCATCATCTCTTACAAACTTGATCGTGAGTTGTGATGACGGAACATTTTGTCTTCTGCAATGTGGAGTTGCTGAGTCGCTTCCTGCAAAACCTCTTGTTGACAGGTAACTTCAAAGGGTTGATTTTGGTAGTTTCAATTTGATGTTGAATAGATCTTTCTGTTTGCGAGCGAAAGAAACAATTAAAGGAGGTTACTCCACTCACTCATATTTTAATATTAGCTAGTTCTTAATCTTAATTTATTTAAATTTACATACCTTCATAAGGCTCTAATTTATAATTTCGTTTTTTCTGTTTGTTTGTTTTTTCGTGGCGTACCTGTAAACTAGCTATTTAGCTAAGCGTACCGACCACATTCAATATATTGATTGATCGATTGAAAAAACTTAGAATACTTTTTTTGTCTTCACCTATAGCAAGTAAACATTCAGCTTTTTTACTCACTGGTTTCAGCCTCTGAAGTGCCCGCTATCCGATCCTGAAGAAATTTGTCTTGACAGAAGAGACTTCGGCGGCCGCCATTTTGAACTGTACTCGGTAGCCAGGCCATGTTTATTTGACATCATTCCGTCCGACTCGAAATTGGCGGAAAGGAGAAAAACCTGCAACTGATTTTGCATCCTTCACAAGGCCATCAAAATTTATTTTTCCAAGTGATTATCCACTTCACTACCTTCACTGCTATCATTTTGGGAGTTTGGAACATGTTTAGATAAAAATTTTACGTCTCAAGAGCAGCCATAACCCAGAATGATAGTTAAAAGGCTCTTAGGAAGGCATTTGGACAAAATCTCTTGGACGGAAAGACATCACGAAAACGCGGCCTGGCTGCTGAGTACTGTTCAAAATGGCGGCAACGATGTCGAATTTTGGACTTCTTTGGAGGCGAATTTCATAAGGAAAACCTGTACTTTAGAGTCTGAAACTTCGGTGAGTTGTTAAACTTAGTGCGAGGTTTTTATTAGCGCTGACAGAAAATATACGTTTTTTGGAGTGACCTACTTTAGCTAAAATTGTTTTTCTGTTTCTGGGATCTTGAGTAGGAAGTGAAGAAGAGCTTAAATGATCTGTAACAACAACGTTGGCTACCTGTATTTAACCATTAGCTTTTAACGCTACCAGTGAAGTGTGTTTTTGGCGAGTGTCTCATGAAGGATCAATACTTTTTGGACACCACCAGCGCAATAGATCTGTAAAATTATGCACCACATGTCCCGCGCTTTCCCATCATGCAATGGTTACCTGACTTATGTTCAGCAGTTTTCATGAAAATGAACGCTGCTTGACAGAGTGGAATAAAGCTCAAAAATTAATAGCCTGTAAATTATGTAATAACACTCGCTAGCTTTCATTGAATTGCTAGACATGTGCTGGCCAAAATTAGGTTTTGCGCACCGCGACATGAAGTGTCATAGAAGTACTAACCAGGGGCCCGTTTCTCGAAGGTCCCGAAAAGTTTTCGCATCCGGAAAGTCGTAGCAAAATCTCAAACCTTATGATTACAGAGCTGTTTTATTTACATATTCTTAATATGACCAGAAGTTCCCTTCATACAAGAAGTTTCAGGCGTATACACCTTTTTGGTTCTAGATATAGGTTAACTAAAAATGGCTTTGCGGGCCCGTATAGCTTCCGGGGCTTTCGAGAAATGGGCTTCAGGGTCGTATTAAGAAAGCAAACTTACCTCAAGAAATGAGATGTCACTATGTTAATTGTATAAAGTTAAAAATTACCTGTATTTAAACTCGTGTTTTTTAGATCAGCCCTTGACACTGAAGTCATCACTAAGGTTATTACAATGCGCCAAACACCACAAGTGGTAAGAAACAACCCTAAACACTACCTCTACTAGTTGTCATTGATAATACATGGTCATTTAGTGAGCACAAAGCAAAGTGTCTCAGAATACTAGTATCTAGCGTGAAGAAATGGCAATGTGGCCGATATTTTAGGAATTTTCCACAGCTTATTTTTGAGATTTTAATACGCCTCAGGTGCTTATTAATCTTTGGTTGTAAAGCGTGAAAATTGTGCCCAAGCTATACAGTCATGGAAGGCGAAAGGTTTTGAACGAGAAAGTCTGTGATACATGTAGTCGATCGATCTTATGAAAGCTACATCCAGGTCTCACTGAAGATCGAGCCCGCTGAAATTCTTTGATAGTAAATATGGACAAAAAACACACAGCAACAAAATGAGAAGAAAGTGACTTTTATATCTCACTGCTTGCGCATTTTGACACCTCTTACCAGTGCCTGGATAACCTTTTTGCATCTAGAGAGAGTTTGTGTATCAGTAGAATCCGTAAGTTAGCCATCGTGCCGAAGACTGCAGTGACCACTGAAATGTGCGCGTTGGTTTATCAATAACTAAAACCGTTTCGGAATCGATTGATTCATGTGGGAGGATCAAATAATATTTTCTCATCCGGTTATTCTGGGGAAAAGAGCAGTTGCAAGTGAATGTCCCAAGAGGAATGGGTTGCAAGCGATGGACTCCTAGCAACGTATCGGCTGATTCTCAGCCCAAGCAGTCCAAAGCAGACATTGTCCAAATTTATCCACTTGTTTCTCTTTTTTTCAGATTGTTGCCGTGACGAAGAGTAGAAGAATAACCCTGTATGATGTGAACAGTTGCACAGCAATTTGCCATGTTGGGCTGCCTGTGCCTTTCCTGCTCTCATCTCAGTCGCCATGCATCTACGCTGATGGAAAGATCTTAATGTTGATTGGGGCTCAGATTGATGAAGAAAATCCTGATGACCTGGACATCGGGGCAAGTGCACCATCACAAGTCTGGTCACATCTTGTAAAAGGATCAAAGAGAACCGTTGTTGAGACTTTACTACTTGATACACATCAAGCACCGGTTATTCGAAGGGTGAATAACGCTATCCATCGGATAAACCGCTATCCGGCGGATAGGTGTTTGGCAAATCAAACCACGCTATCCACCAGATAGTGATTTATCAGGTCCAGATAGTGTTGTGCATTCTCTGAACAACTGGGGCCTGATTCATAATGGCTTTGTACTTGAACACCGTTTCGAGATACCAAGTTAAACATATATATATATATTTGATGTTTAATTCCTAGGAATGTTTCCTTATTTCTTAGATACCCTGCAGAACAAGCGGATTAACGTGGCAGAGCGCAAAACGCGATACACGAGCGCGAGCGCGAGCGAAATAAAACAGAACAAAACATTTGAATATCTCTTACCCAATGAACACCAGAAGATTTAATGCTGGGAGTAACATCCAATTGCGGCCGGGGGATGGGTGGGGGAAAGAGAAATACTCTTAGTCTCATAGCTTTGGCATACTGTGCACTTGACCCTGTGTAGGCCAACCCCTTTGTTGCAAATATTATTTGCTCTAGAGTTAAATGAAATACTATATCTATACTTTTCACCGTAACGTTAGATCAGCGTTCGTTTTGTGTGTAGACTGTAGAGAATAGCATTGGTGTTTGTTTTTCAGACGGCCGTGCCATTTTCATATCCTCTGCAACACTTTCCAACACTTAAAAATTACTGGAAAGAAGAGGTAACCGCTGATTCTTCACCATACAAACAAACCAACACCATTGATGTCAAGCTGCATTCCCTCATACAAGACAGGTAAAGTAACTTGTTACTGTTAATTAAGAAAAACAATTTGGTGGGACGAGAAGTTCCCCGATGGTTAGTGCGCTGAACTCCGAATCGTGTGGCTACTTACCTTTTGACTTTTTGATCTGGAAATCGTTGGTTAATCGTTGGGTACCATTAATTAGAAATTGGACCTCGTGTCGTACAATTAATGGACTAATATTGTGCTCGTCAAATGGGCCTAGCACTGAGCGTTGGTACGATTTTAAAATTACTCGCCCGATTACTCTCTGAATTGTAGTCGGTCCAATTACTATCACTTATTAGTAGAATTCTACCAAAATAATTAGATTATTCGCTCTCTATTTCTACGAGGTGATGGTTTACTTGGCTTTCGGCCTCATCAACTATTACCTCATAGAAATCTGGAGCTCATAATCTAATTGTTAATTATTATCGCAACGTTTTGGATCAAATGAAATGTAAACATCATCGTGGCATTTTCTTACTCTGAAGGCGTCTTTCAGTTTGTACACTGACTGTTAGATCAGATTAAAACGAAAAAGAAAAAATGGTGAAAACTTCCTGGGGTTGAACTCGGTAACCTCTTGCCCTTGTGCAGTCTGCGGTTAGATTCGGGACTTCTTGCGGTTAGATTTTCAACGTGCCGCGTTTAGAAAAGTTCTTGCAGATTACTGATGTCAATGCCAATGCATTTCGTGAGCTAGCCGTTCATAGTGAAAGTAAAATGATAATACTTACGAGTGGACCGCTGCAGGATTTCAGAATTTTTTTCAGGTAAATTTTGCATACAGTCGGCAAGGAGACAGAGATGATCGACATCCACCAAAACTTAGGTTTTGTCAAGACGTTTTTGCGCTGAAGGTCGCGTGTGATTGGCAATCGCTATCACCCCAAAACAAAGCATTTTCACTTCTTGCGCCGACTTGAGTGTTCTTCCGGCGCATATTGGGCCGCATCTTGAGCTTGCATTATTTCCAAAGGAGTTACGGCATGGTTTGTGCATCTTGAAAAGTTTATCCTAAATTTTTCAAGTTCGTCTTGTGTAATCTGTGTTAATCTTCTCCCTCCTTAACCATCCTTGTTCCTTTATGGTTTATTATTATCTCTGGTGTTTTTCTATCTTAGTTAACTACTATTTTCAGGTTTCCTTCAGTTTAATGATAATTATGTACGTGACCAAAATAACTCAAAATAGCGTGACTAAGCTCCTTTAAGCTGTACTGTAGACTGCTTGGAAAGAACATTAAGGGAATTTCATCACAATGTCAAAGTTCATATTTCCTTGTAAATCGCTGTTTTTTAATTTCTATATTCTCCCTTTTTTTCTTTCATAAAGACTTCTCAGTCAAGAGAACAGACAGCTGAGACTTCAGCAGAGGTGGTCTCAATATCAAACTGAATTGAAGAATATTCAGAACAACAAGATGAGAAGAAACCACTCCACTTGGCTCACTGCTAAATTTGTGAGTAGCGCCTAATTTGTACCTTCAATTCAGGTCCCGCATGTTCACGCGACACCGGAGAAACTCATATATAAGTGGTATCAGGAGCCATAACCGGGGACGGAGACCGTAAGTCTCGGGATTCACGCGTACCTATGATATGGGACAATTTTTCTATTTTTAGAACAAATTGCGCCATCCTGGCGTCATATATCCGCGCGGATTCACGCACATGTCGGGTGCTCTTGCGTGGATGTTGTCACGTTGCGTGATCAAATGGTGAGAGTTGAGGGATTCTCTTGCGTATTTTTCACAGCGATGGCAGGGAATAAGGCAGGGAATACGAACCAGGGCGCTTATATGTAGTTTTATGCTCTGAGCTAACGGAAAAGGTGGGTTTTTCGGGGTCGAAAACAAGACTTCAATCTCGCGCTGGGAATGAATAATAAGATCTGCTCACACTAGTTGTAAGCTTACACGTATGTTTTTGCGTTTGTTCTGACTTAAGAATATAGCAAGAAAACTCTCTACTCTGGTATCGAGTTAATTTGTGGGTTTCTCAGACAATGGTTCATCATAACCAAAACCTGTTTTGACGGTTTCGTATTGTTTCTGCTTGTTTGGTGAGTTTGCAAAAGTTTTTGAAAGGAAAGTCTGACGCGTACAATTAGCTCATTTGCATAGTGCAGTTTGTGCACTTTCAAGTCCGAGTCGGTGTTTTCAATTGTCAACAAATCTTGACAAAGATTTCTTTCGTTATCTTTTGTGCTGAGCTGCTGTAACAAATTTCACGAACGCAAAAAAGACTACTAACATCATGTGTCTTCCTTCAACATAGTGAAGTTTTACACTGCGAAAATGAAAATAGACAAGGAGTTTTGATAACTCGATCAACAAAATCGAAATCGTTATTCCAAGGTGATTAAAGAAAGCGTCATCGTAACTTTGCTGATTATTTCTGCTTTATTGACACATTTTCAGTTTAGCTTTTAATATGTTCTCAAACATTTATCAGTCTTAAACATATTTAAAAACTATAGAGTTATTGTTTGAGTTCGATGTACGCTTTCACACGAAAGTGCGGTGGAAGTACAATTTGTCATGTTTACTGACTGTACAAAACACGCATCGGCGGGCGCTCTCATTCATCGACAACAGAGAATTTACTGGATTTTTACACGAATAAAACTGAGCAGTATCTACGGACGTAAAGTTATTGGGCCTTGATGAAACATTAAGCGTTGCTTACAATTCAAGCGAAACTCAAACTAGCAATTATTTTGTTTTACTTTTCGGTCGCGATAGACTGACAAATTCCTCGCAAGCGTGTAGCAAGAGGAGCTAGGAAGTCCTGAAGCTCTGCTATATCTAAATATATCCAGCTAGTTTTTTGCTGTGTAATGGAAAAGCTGTTATCTTCAACATATGTGAAATTTAAAGTGGAGTAATGTACAGTTTATGTAAAAAAAGCATCCGTCGGAACACAACTTGGTCAGCGATATATGTAAGCTTACAGCGGAACATACCTAAATTCGACACTGTCTTACTTCACTCAAACTGGAGCAGCTTACGACGAAAATACTTAAGCAAAATTCCAACAGACGTAAACGCATTGAGTTGTGGGCCAAAAACATGAAAAATTTCGGGAATTTCGGACGCCATTTCCCCCGCGCGACATCCGCAAAACTCCGCGCAGCATGTACGCGCGTGTGCCGCAGGCGATGGCGCAATTTGTTCTAAAAATAGAATTATTGTCCCATATCATGGGGACAACCCCAATACTAGAAATGGCGCGCGCTTACGGTCTCCGTCCCCGATTATGGCTCCTGGTGGTATAAATGACCAAACATTTATAGTTTTGCTACATGGTAATTACATTGATTCAATTACATACATGTACTAGCTTAGTTCTTGAAACATTGGACATAACCCGTTATGTGACTAACCTTACGAAGAAGTATTTACAAAACGATAAAGAAGTATTACGTAGATGCCTTAATTTAATAATAACATAACAATACGATAAGAATTGGTTTGGTCGTTTATAACCCGTTTAATCATAACAATTACAATTTTCTCGATTGTGATTGGTTTAAAAAACTCCTATTTTCCACTAATGGCTGGTTTGCAGTGTCACGCCATCAAAAATAAAAATCATAACCATTCAATAAATTAAGTCAAGAAGCTGGGATATGAAAGATGATTGATATATAAACAACCTCGCCAAGATTTAGGTCTGTGCAGTTTTTCAATCTCCCGCTATTCGGAGAAGTGTTTCACAGAAATTTATAAAGCTTTGTATGGAGTCGCCATGTTTGTGCCCCTCGGAGGGACACAAACATGGCGGCCGTAAAGTAACAGAAACATCTGCCATTGAGTTTTGCCATTGAAACGAAAAGTTATTACTGTAGAGCTCCGACACATTAAAATTAATACTTTTTCTAGAGCAACAACTGTTTATTTAGCAAAAACTTGAGCAATAACTCATCTTTTTGACCATTCGAGAGCCTTATCGGGCCACCATTTTAATGTCACAACGCATAAACTTGGAAATTCCAACGTGCCCTATTTCAAAATGAGGAACCCTGTCGAGCTTAAACGCTGCAAAACATCAAGCTATTAAAGCGTCTTACATCTAGTGAAACTAAAACTTCAGAAGGATTGGTAATTTCTTATTTTGGAAAATGATGACGTCACATGAAAAGCGGCAATTCATTTGCCAAGTTGTTCTCGAACAGTTTGTTAATGGACAGTTTCTTATTGGACAGTTTGTTATCGGACAGTTTGTTAATGGACAGTTTGTTATTGGACAGTTTGTTAATGGACAGTTTGTTAATGGACAGTTTGTTAATGGACAGTTTGTTAATGGACAGTTTGTTATCGGACAGTTTGTTAATGGACAGTTTGTTAATGGACAGTTTGTTAATGGACAGTTTGTTATCGGACAGTTTGTTAATGGACAGTTTGTTATCGGACAGTTTGTTAATGGACAGTTTGTTAATGGACAGTTTGTTAATGGACAGTTTGTTAATGGACAGTTTGTTAATGGACAGTTTGTTAATGGACAGTTTGTTATCGGACAGTTTGTTATCGGACAGTTTGTTAATGGACAGTTTGTTATCAGACAGTTTGTTAATGGACAGTTTGTTAATGGACAGTTTGTTATCGGACAGTTTGTTAATGGACAGTTTGTTAATGGACAGTTTGTTATCGGACAGTTTGTTAATGGACAGTTTGTTATCGGACAGTTTGTTAATGGACAGTTTGTTAATGGACAGTTTGTTATCGGACAGTTTGTTAATGGACAGTTTGTTATCGGACAGTTTGTTAATGGACAGTTTGTTAATGGACAGTTTGTTAATGGACAGTTTG
The DNA here is from genome assembly GCF_042242905.1 of Orbicella faveolata. Taxonomy (NCBI): domain Eukaryota; kingdom Metazoa; phylum Cnidaria; class Anthozoa; order Scleractinia; family Merulinidae; genus Orbicella; species Orbicella faveolata. Next base: position 8,044,659 of record NW_028301554.1, read on the forward strand.
TTAATGGACAGTTTGTTAATGGACAGTTTGTTAATGGGCAGTTTGTTAATGGACAGTTTGTTAATGGACAGTTTGATAATGGACAGTTTGTTAATGGACAGTTTGTTATCGGACAGTTTGATAATGGACAGTTTGTTATTGGACAGTTTGTTATTGGACAGTTTGTTAATGGACAGTTTGTTATCGGACAGTTTGTTAATGGACAGTTTGTTAATGGACAGTTTGTTATTGGACAGTTTGTTATTGGACAGTTTGTTAATGGACAGTTTGTTAATGGACAGTTTGTTAATGGACAGTTTGTTAATGGACAGTTTGTTAATGGACAGTTTGTTAATGGACAGTTTGTTATCGGACAGTTTGTTAATGGACAGTTTGTTATCGGACAGTTTGTTAATGGACAGTTTGTTATCGGACAGTTTGTTAATGGACAGTTTGTTATTGGACAGTTTGTTAATGGACAGTTTGTTAATGGACAGTTTGTTAATGGACAGTTTGTTAATGGACAGTTTGTTATCGGACAGTTTGTTAATGGACAGTTTGTTATTGGACAGTTTGTTAATGGACAGTTTGTTAATGGACAGTTTGTTATCGGACAGTTTGTTATCGGACAGTTTGTTAATGGACAGTTTGTTAATGGACAGTTTGTTAATGGACAGTTTGTTAATGGACAGTTTGTTAATGGACAGTTTGTTAATGGACAGTTCGTTATTGGACAGTTTGTTATTGGACAGTTTGTTATGGGACAGTTTGTTAATGGACAGTTTGTTAATGGACAGTTTGTTAATGGACAGTTTGTTATTGGACAGTTTGTTAATGGACAGTTTGTTAATGGACAGTTTGTTAATGGACAGTTTGTTATCGGACAGTTTGTTAATGGACAGTTTGTTAATGGACAGTTTGTTAATGGACAGTTTGTTAATGGACAGTTTGTTAATGGACAGTTTGTTATCGGACAGTTTGTTAATGGACAGTTTGTTAATGGACAGTTTGTTAATGGACAGTTTGTTATCGGACAGTTTGTTATCGGACAGTTTGTTATCGGACAGTTTGTTAATGGACAGTTTGTTATTGGACAGTTTGTTAATGGACAGTTTGTTATCGGACAGTTTGTTAATGGACAGTTTGTTAATGGACAGTTTGTTAATGGACAGTTTGTTAATGGACAGTTTGTTATTTGACAGTTTGTTATTGGACAGTTTGTTAATGGACAGTTTGTTATTGGACAGTTTGTTATCGGACAGTTTGTTAATGGAGAGTTTGTTAATGGAGAGTTTGTTAATGGACAGTTTGTTAATGGACAGTTTGTTATTGGACAGTTTGTTAATGGACAGTTTGTTATCGGACAGTTTGTTAATGGACAGTTTGTTAATGGACAGTTTGTTAATGGACAGTTTGTTAATGGACAGTTTGTTATTTGACAGTTTGTTATTGGACAGTTTGTTAATGGACAGTTTGTTATTGGACAGTTTGTTATCGGACAGTTTGTTAATGGAGAGTTTGTTAATGGAGAGTTTGTTAATGGACAGTTTGTTAATGGACAGTTTGTTAATGGACAGTTTGTTAATGGACAGTTTGTTATCGGACAGTTTGTTAATGGACAGTTTGTTATTGGACAGTTTGTTAATGGACAGTTTGTTATCGGACAGTTTGTTAATGGACAGTTTGTTATCGCACAGTTTGTTAATGGACAGTTTGTTAATGGACAGTTTGTTAATGGACAGTTTGTTAATGGACAGTTTGTTATCGGACAGTTTGTTAATGGACAGTTTATTAATGGACAGTTTGTTAATGGACAGTTTGTTATCGGACAGTTTGTTAATGGACAGTTTGTTAATGGACAGTTTGTTATCCGACAGTTTGTTAATGGACCGTTTGTTATCAGACAGTTTGTTAATGGACAGTTTGTTATTGGACAGTTTGTTAATGGACAGTTTGTTAATGGACAGTTTCTTAATGGACAGTTTGTTATTGGACAGTTTGTTATTGGACAGTTTGTTATGGGACAGTTTGTTAATGGACAGTTTGTTAATGGAGAGTTTGTTAATGGACAGTTTGTTATTTGACAGTTTGTTATTGGACAGTCTGTTAATGGACAGTTTGTTAATGGTCAGTTTGTTATCGGACAGTTTGTTAATGGACAGTTTGTTATTGGACAGTTTGTTAATGGACAGTTTGTTATTGGACAGTTTGTTAATGGACAGTTTGTTATTGGACAGTTTGTTAATGGACAGTTTGTTAATGGACAGTTTGTTATTGGACAGTTTGTTATTGGACAGTTTGTTATTGGACAGTTTGTTATTGGACAGTTTGTTAATGGACAGTTTGTTAATGGACAGTTTGTTATCGGACAGTTTGTTAATGGACAGTTTGTTAATGGACAGTTTGTTAATGGACAGTTTGTTAATGGACAGTTTGTTAATGGACAGTTTGTTAATGGACAGTTTGTTATCGGACAGTTTGTTAATGGACAGTTTGTTAATGGACAGTTTGTTAATGGACAGTTTGTTATCGGACAGTTTGTTATCGGAGAGTTTGTTAATGGACAGTTTGTTAATGGACAGTTTGTTAATGGGCAGTTTGTTAATGGACAGTTTGTTAATGGACAGTTTGTTAATGGACAGTTTGTTATTGGACAGTTTGTTAATGGACAGTTTGTTATTGGACAGTTTGGTATCGGACAGTTTGTTAATGGACAGTTTGTTAATGGACAGTTTGTTAATGGACAGTTTGTTATCGGACAGTTTGTTAATGGACAGTTTGTTAATGGACAGTTTGTTATTTGACAGTTTGTTATTGGACAGTTTGTTATTGGACAGTTTGTTATTGGACAGTTTGTTATCGG